>NC_057813.1:572063503-572065080 GCF_018294505.1 Triticum aestivum
ATGTGAGAAAGGGTTGATAGTTGATGATGTGGATTTCAATTGTGCATCTGATAGCAAAACAAGTCCGGAGTTGTACTAAGTTATTAAAATATTGAATAGCCGGTGTAACAGATGAGTTTTCATCCGAAACCCTGATACTTCCTAAGGGATTGTCCAGTCCGAACACGAAGTGCATCCAGTTTTTGCCGTAACCCTGTCTACTTTTTTGCACATGCTATGCGGGTGAAATGATGATACCTTGCCAAGTTTCAACCTTTTTAGAGTTCATTTTGTAGTGCTTTTCACTTTCACGTTGATTTAGCTCTGAAAACAAATCAGTAAATGCATCAAAAATAGCAAATTATGTCAGAAAGGGTTTAAAGTTTATGACGTGGATTTGAATTGTGCATCTGAATGCAAAAAAAAGTCCAGAGTTGTACTAAGTTATTAAAATATTGAAATGCCGGTGTAATAAATGAGTTTTCATCAGAAACCCAGATACTCCGTAAGGGATTGTCCGGTTCGAACACGAAGTTCATCCAATTTTTGCCGTAACCCTATCTACTTTTTTGCACATGCTATGTGGGTGCAATTATGATACCTTGCCAAGTTTCAACCTTTTCAGAGTTTGTTTTGTAGTGCTTTTCACTTTCACGGTGATTTAGCTCTGAAAAGAAATCAGTAAATACATCGAAGATAGCAAATTATGTTAGAAAGTGTTGAAAGTTGATGATGTGGATTTGAATTGTGCATCTGAACGCAAAAAAAGTCCGTAGTTGTACTAAGTAATTAAAATATTGAATAGCTGGTGTAACAGATCAGTTTTCGTCCGATACCCTGATACTTCGAATGAGATTGTCCAGTTTGTACACAAAGTGCATCCGGTTTTTGCCGTAAACCTCTCTACTTTTTTGCACATGCTATGCAGGTGAAATGATGATACGTTGCCAAGTTTCAACCTTTTCAAAGTTTATTTCATAGTGCTTTTTATTTTAACGGTGATTTAGCTCTGAAAACAAATCAGTAAATGCATCAAAAATAGCAAATTATGTCAGAAAGGGTTGAAAGTTGATGACGTGGATTTGAATTGTGCATATGAATGCAAAAAAAAGTACCGAGTTGTACTAAGTTATTAAAATATTGAATAGTTGGTGTAACAGATGAGTTTTCGTCCGAAACCCTGATACTTCGTAAGGGATTGTCCAGTTTGTACACGAAGTGCATCTAGTTTTTGCCGTAACCCTCTCTACTTTTTTGCACATGTTATGCGGGTGAATGATGATACCTTGCCAAGTTTCATCCTTTTCAGAGTTCATTTTGTAATGCTCTTCACTTATACGGTGATTAAGCTCTGAAAACAAATCAGTAAATGCATCAAAAATAGCAAATTATGTCAGAAAGGATTGAAAGTTGATGACGTGGATTTGAATTCTGCATCTGAACGCAGAAAAAGGCCATAGTTGTACTAAGTTATTAAAATATTGAATAGCCGGTGTAACAGATGAGTTTTCGTCCGAAACCCTGATACTTCATAAGCGATTTTCCAGTTTGTACATGAAGTGCATCCTGTTTTTGCCGTAACCATCTCTACTTTTTTG
>NC_057813.1:572065090-572065846 GCF_018294505.1 Triticum aestivum
TCAAAAATAGCAAATTACGTCAGAAAGGGTTGAAAGTTGATGACCTGGATTTGCATTGTGCATCTGAACGCAAAAAAGTCCGAAGTTGTACTATGTTATTAAAATATTGAATAGCCGGTGTAACAGATGAGTTTTCGTCTGAAACCCTACTTCGAAAGAGATTGTCCAGTTTGTACACGAAGTGCATCCAGTTTTTGCCGTAACCCTCTCTACTTTTTGCACATATATGCAGGTAAAATGATGATACCTTGCCAAGTTTCAACCTTTTGAGAGTTCATTTTGTAGTGCTTTTCACTTTCATGGTGATTTAGCTCTGAAAACAAATCAGTAAATGCATCAAAAATAGCAAATTATGTGAGAAAGGGTTGATAGTTGATGATGTGGATTTCAATTGTGCATCTGATAGCAAAACAAGTCCGGAGTTGTACTAAGTTATTAAAATATTGAATAGCCGGTGTAACAGATGAGTTTTCATCCGAAACCCTGATACTTCCTAAGGGATTGTCCAGTCCGAACACGAAGTGCATCCAGTTTTTGCCGTAACCCTGTCTACTTTTTTGCACATGCTATGCGGGTGAAATGATGATACCTTGCCAAGTTTCAACCTTTTTAGAGTTCATTTTGTAGTGCTTTTCACTTTCACGTTGATTTAGCTCTGAAAACAAATCAGTAAATGCATCAAAAATAGCAAATTATGTCAGAAAGGGTTTAAAGTTTATGACGTGGATTTGAATTGTGCATCTGAATGCAAAAAAA
>NC_057813.1:572065856-572067384 GCF_018294505.1 Triticum aestivum
TTGAAAGTTGATGACGTGGATTTGAATTCTGCATCTGAACGCAGAAAAAGGCCATAGTTGTACTAAGTTATTAAAATATTGAATAGCCGGTGTAACAGATGAGTTTTCGTCCGAAACCCTGATACTTCATAAGCGATTTTCCAGTTTGTACATGAAGTGCATCCTGTTTTTGCCGTAACCATCTCTACTTTTTTGCACATGCTATGCGGGTGAAATGATGATACCTTGCCAAATTTCAACCTTTTCAGAGTTCATTTTTTAGTGCTTTTCACTTTCACGGTGATTTAGCTCTAGAAACAAATCAGTAAATGCATCGAAAGTAGCAAATTATGTCAGAAAGGTTTGAAAGTTGATGACGTGGATTTGAATTCTGCATCTGAACGCAAAAAAAGTCCGGAGTTGTACTAAGTTATTAAAATATTGAATAGCCAGTGTAACAGATCAGTTTTCGTCCGAAACCCTGATACTTCGAAAGAGATTGTCCAGTTTGTACACGAAGTGCATCCTGTTTTTGCCGTAACCCTCTCTACTTTTTTGCACATGCTATGCGGGTGAAATGATGATAGCTTGCCAAGTTTCAACCTTTTCAGAGTTTATTTCGTAGTGCTTTTCACTTTCACGGTGATTTAGCTCTGAAAACAAATCAGTAAATGCATCGAAAATAGCAAATTATGTCAGAAAGGGTTGAAAGTTGATGACGTGGATTCGAATTGTGCATCTGAACGCAAAAAAAAAAGTACCGAGTTGTACTATGTTATTAAAATATTGAATAGCCGGTGTAACAGATGAGTTTTCGTCCGAAACCCTTATACTTCGTAAGGGATTGTCCAGTTTGTAAACAGAGTGCATCCAGTTTTACCGTAACCCTCTCTACTTTTTTGCACATGCTATGCAGATGAATGATGATACCTTGCCAAGTTTCAACCTTTTCAGAGTTCATTTTGTAGTGCTTTTCACTTTCACGGTGATTTAGCTTTGAAAACAAATCAGTAAATGCATCAAAAATAGCAAATTATGTCAGAAAGGGTTGAAAGTTGATGACATGGATTTGAATTGTGCATCTGAACACACAAAAAGTCTGGAGTTGTACTAAGTTATTAAAATATTGACTAGCCAGTGTAACACATGAGTTTTCGTCCGAAACCCTGATACTTCGTAAGAGATTGTCCAGTTTGTACACGAAGTGCATCCAGTTTTGCCGTAACCCTCTCTACTTTTTTGCACATGCTATGTGGGTGAAATGATGATACCTTTCCAAGTTTCAAGCTTTTCAGAGTTCATTTCATAGTGCTTTTCACTTTCACGGTGATTTAGCTCTGAAAACAAATATGTAAATGCATCAAAAATAGCAAATTATGTCAGAAAGGGTTGAAAGTTGATGACGTGGATTTGAATTGTGCATCTGAACACAAAAAAGTCCGGAGTTGTACTAAGTTATTAAAATATTGAATAGCCGGTGTAACAGATAAGTTTCCGTCCGAAACCCTGATACTTCGTAAGAGATTGTCCAGTTTGTACACGAAGTGCA
>NC_057813.1:572067654-572069353 GCF_018294505.1 Triticum aestivum
GGATAGGGTTGAAAGTTGATGACGTGGATTTGAATTGTGCATATGAACGCAAAAAAAGTCCGGAGTTGTACTAAGTTATTAAAATATTGAATAGCCAGTGTAACAGATGAGTTTCCGTCCGAAACCGTGATACTTCATAAGAGATTGTCCCGTTTGTACACGAAGTGCATCCAGTTTTTGCCGTAACCCTCTCTACTTTTTTGCACATGCTATGCGAGTGAAATGATGATACCTTGCCAAGTTTCAACCTTTTCAGAGTTCATTTTGTAGTGCTTTTCACTTTCACGGTGATTTAGCTCTGAAAACAAATCAATAAATGCATCGAAAGTAGCAAAATATGTCAGAAAGGGTTGAAAGTTGATGACGTGGATTTGAATTGTGCATTTGAACGAAAAAAAGTCCGGAGTTGTACTAAGTTATTAGAATATTGAATAGCCAGTGTAACAGATGAGTTTTCATCCGAAACCCTGATACTTCGTAAGGGATTGTCCAGTTTGTACACGAAGTGCATCCAGTTTTTGCCGTAATCCTCTCAACTTTTTTGCACATGCTATGCGAGTGAATGATGATACCTTGCCAAGTTTCAACCTTTTCAGAGTTCATTTTGTAGGGCTTTTCACTTTCACGGTGATTTAGCTCTGAAAACAAATCAGTAAATGCATTGAAAATAGAAAATTATGTGAGAAAGGGTTGAAAGTTGATGACGTGGATTTGAATTGTGCATCTGAACGCAAAAAAAGTCCGGAGTTGTACTAAGTTATTAAAATATTGAATAGCGGTGTAAACGATGAGTTTTCGTCCGAAACCTGATATTTCGTAAGAGATTATCCAGTTTGAACACGTAGTGCTTCCAGTTTTTGCTGTAACCCTCTCTACTTTTTTGCAGATGCTATGCGGGTGAAATGATGATACCTTGCCAAGTTTCAACCTTTTCAGAGTTCATTTTGTACTACTTTTCACTTTCATGGTGATTTAGCTCTGAAAACAAATCAGTAAATGCATCGAAAATAGCAAATTATGTCAGAAAGGGTTGAAAGTTGATGACGTGGATTTGAATTGTGCATCTGAACGCAAAAAAGTTCGAAGTTGTACTAAGTTACTAAAATGTTGAATAGCCGGTTTAACACATGAGTTTTCGTCTGAAACCTTGATACTTCGAAACAGATTGTCTAGTTTGTACACGAAGTGCATCTAGTTTTTTCCGTAACCCTCTCTACTTTTTTGCACATGCTATGCAGGTAAAATGATGATACCTGTAACGCCCGGATAATCTTGCTACAGTAATCCCACGCTAATCATGGCACGTCATCCCGATTACTGTTGCTATCCTCGCAATAATTCGAAACCGTTAAAATTCAAGATTCAAATTGATGAAAACAATAAAAAAATTCAAGATTTAAAATAAAATTGTTCGGTGGTTGACGAATATTACAAAGGTAATTATAGTGCAACAGGCATATTTTTATAAAATGGCTAAATGGATTAAATGATTTAAACAGAAAAGAAATAATAAAAGAAAATACAAAAGGAAAGAAAAACAGAAAACCAAAAAAAACAAAAGGAAGAGAAGCCCCCCCCCTACTGGACCGCGGCCCAGCTGGCCATCGGGCCAACCAGGTCGGCCCAGGTCGGCCCCCACTTCCCCTCCCTTATCCACTCACCTCCCCCCCACTCCCCACCGACACCCCACTCCACCCAC
>NC_057813.1:572070134-572337553 GCF_018294505.1 Triticum aestivum
GTGCCCGCAGGGCACTCGCCGGCCCGGCCCCGCCGCTCGCCGTAGCTGGCCGGCCCTCCCCTCTACCTCACTGGCCTCTGGTGCGCCGCTGCTCCCCGGTGGCCTCGCCTTGCCTCGCCTTCCCGGTCGGGCTCGGCCCCGCGCGGGTGCTCCCGAACCGCACCGGGGGCGCCCGCACGCCCGCATAGGCCTTTGGCCCACTGACAAAGGGGCCCTAGCCCCAGAAAGAAAAAAAAAGAGAAAAGAAAAAGAAAAGGAGAATTAAAAATAAAATTAATAAATAAAAATAAAAATGATTAATAAAATTAATTATTAATTAATTAATTAACTAATGGATTAATTAAGTTAATTAATCCGGTTTAATTAATTTAATTAACTAGTTAAGTTTAATTAAACTGTAATTAGATTAACCTAAACCCTAATTAACCTAATTAGAGGATGACAGGTGGGTCCCCCCTGGACCCACATGTCAGGTTGACCAAGTCAACTCTGTTGACTGCTGATGTCAGCATGACATCATGCTGATGTCATTAATCTATTTTCCGAATTAATTAAATAATTAAATAAATTCCAGAAATTAATAAAATCTTTAGAAAATCATATCTTTTAATCCGTAACTCGGATTAAATTATTTTCAACATGAAAGTTGCTCAGAACGACGAGACGATTCCGGATACGCAGTCCGTTCGTCCGCCACACACCCCTAACCTATCAAACTCACAACTTTTCCCCTCCGGTTCATCTGTCCGAAAACGCGAAACACCGGGAATACTTTCCCGGATGTTTCCCCCCCCCTTCGTCGGTATCACCTACTACCGCGATTGGGCCCACCTAGCATCGTTACTTGTCATGTCATGCATCGATATGCATTTGTTTGCATTGTATTCATTGTTTCTTCCCCCTCTTCTCTCCGGTAGACTACGAGACCGACGCTGCTGCTGCCCAGTTCATCTACGGAGTTGACGACCCCTCTCTCTTGCCAGAGCAACCAGGCAAGCCCCCCCCCCTTGATCACCAGATATCGCCTATTCTACTCTATACTGCTTGCATTAGAGTAGTGTAGCATGTTACTGCTTTCCGTTGATCCTATTCTGATGCATAGCCTGACATTGTTGCTGCACCTGTTGATACCTTACCTGCAATCCTAAATGCTTAGTATAGGATGCTAGTTTATCATCATTGGCCCTACATTCTTGTCAGTCTGCCTTGCTATACTATTGGGCCGTGATCACTCGGGAGGTGATCACGGGTATATACTATACATACATACATACTATACAGATGGTGACTAAAGTCGGGTCAGCTCGAAGAGTACCCGCGAGTGATTCACGGATTGGGGGCTGAAAGGACCTTTGTCCCGACGGCCCTCTGTGTGGATCTTTGTGGCGGAGCGACAGGGCAGGTTGAGACTGCCTAGGAGAGAGGTGGGCCTGGCCCTGTTCGGCGTTCGCGGACACTTAACACGCTTAACGAGATCTTGGTATTTGATCTGCGTCTGGCTACGAGCCTATACGCACTAACCATCTACGTGGGAGTAGTTATGGGTATCCCGACGTTGTGGTATCAGCCGAAGCACTTCAGACGTCAGCGACGGAGCGGCGCGCGCCGAATTGGACTGGAACGCCACTAGGCTAGGTCTGCTTTCGGCCGCGTACGCAACGTGCAGGTGTGCTATGGGCGATGGGCCCAGACCCCTGTGCGCTTAGGTTTAGACCGGCGTGCTGGCCTCTCTGTTGAGCCTAGGTGGGGCTGCGACGTGTTGATCTTCCGAGGCCGGGCATGACCCAGGAAAGTGTGTCCGGCCAAATGGGATCGAGCGTGTTGGGTTATGTGGTGCACCCCTGCAGGGAAGTTAATCTATTCGAATAGCCGTGATCTTCGGTAACAGGACGACTTGGAGTTGTACCTTGACCTTATGATAACTAGAACCGGATACTTAATAAAACACACCCTTCCAAGTGCCAGATACAACCGGTGGTCGCTCTCCCTCAGGGATACGAGGGGAGGATCGCCGGGTAGGTTATGCTATGCGATGCTACTTGGAGTTGCTACTTGGAGATGCTACCTGGAGGACTTCAACCTACCCTCTTCTGCCTGTTGCAAGACGAAGGTGACCAGAAGCGTAGTCTTCGATAAGACTAGCTATCCCCCTCTTATTCTGGCAATCTGCAGTTCAGTCCACTGATATGGCCCTTTACACATATACCCATGCATATGTAGTGTAGTTCCTTGCTTGCGAGTACTTTGGATGAGTACTCACGGTTGCTTTCTCCCCCCTTTTTCCCCCTTTCCTTTCTTCTGGTTGTCGCAACCAGATACTGGAGTCCAGGAGCCAGACGCCACCGTCGCCGACGACCCCTACTACACCGGAGGTGCCTACTACTACGTACTGCCCGCTGACGACGACCAGGAGTAGTTTGGAGGATCCCAGGCAGGAGGCTTGCGCCTCTTTCGATCTGTATCCCAGTTTGTGCTAGCCTTCTTAAGGCAAACTTGTTTAACTTATGTCTGTACTCAGATATTGTTGCTTCCGCTGACTCGTCTATGATCGAGCACTTGTATTCGAGCCCTCGAGGCCCCTGGCTTGTATTATGATGCTTGTATGACTTATTTATGTTTTAGAGTTGTGTTGTGATATCTTCCCGTGAGTCCCTGATCTTGATCGTACACATTTGCGTGCATGATTAGTGTACGATTAAATCGGGGGCGTCACAAGTTGGTATCAGAGCCGACTGCCTGTAGGAATCCCCCTTCCACACTCCTTGGCCGAAGTCGAGTCTAGACATTACAAAAACTTTTACTAACTTGGCTGTGTGCCTTACGGGCCCACGTCGCCATCGGGTGGTATTAGGATCTTTTACTCCTCGACCTTTACTCTGGGACTCTGAACTCTTTTCTACTCGGGTTAAACGAATTTACTAACTCTGACATTAGGATCCCGTTACCACGTTCACCCCAAAGTTGGATAAGCCATAGTTATTCTGTAGGATAGCATTTTTAATAGTGCCCATGTTGTCATTTGACTCCATTGAAGCATCTTTGTTTTCAGATGGAACCCGCGAGGCAGGTCGTGCGCCACACTGCGGCCATTGGTGCCTCAGGATCACCTGTTGTGCTAGCTGATATGATGACCTATCTGGGTTATCGCTGGCACCTGAGTACACCATCTACGAGGAGTACCAGGACTTTAACCAGGAGCAGTACCGTGCCATCGTCCACCTCTACTCTCGGGAGTATGAGTCCACTACCGTGCTGCACACCGCTCATGGTGTTGGAGTGACCATCGAGATGGCAGTCCACGATGCGGCTCATGCTGCTCTGACACGTCTTCGTGGAGAGTATCAGGCATTGGACACTTCCCCTTTCAGGCACATTCCTATCGCATCTGACGTTGGTGCGGAGGGATACTACACTGCCGCCTACTCCACCGTCACCCGAGAGCCTTTCCACCATCAGCACCTGGTTCTGCATGCTGATGGGCTGGACCGAGCTAACAGAGCTCTTCGCCACGAGTTGTACACCACTCGTCAGCACCTTTACAGGGCTCTGACGCGGTTGCACCCCTTTGTCCGGTCTGGACAGCTGCCGCGTTCTGCGATCTACCCAGCCAGGACCGTGATGCCCCACGGTGTCGGATGGCCAGAGGTGGGAGGCTACTCTCCCGCACTTGGTCCTCTTCTGCCACCTGAGCGTCGGGTTCTACACCAGAGTATCCGCGGCCCCCAGTCTGCTGACGTGGAGGGCTATCCGTTGCCTCACTACCAGCTGTCGGGCTACGATTACCTCCACAGTACCTCTTGGGACTGATGTAGGCTTGCTTGTAGTGTTAGATGCATTCGCCGCGAGCCTGTGTGCCGCCTATGTTGTTTTAGTCTATGTACTGAACTCTGTGTACTGAACTCTATGCATGACCCCTTTTGTAAGTTATGCCAACTACTATGTAGTACCTATCGTGCTCCTTTCATTATGCATGTTTCATCATGAATGATTCTTGTCTTTGCAAATTTCTCAATGCTGAACTACCCCTGTTATATATTAGCAGGATGGTAAGACCAGGTGGTCGTGGTAGTGGTGGCAATGCCCCATCACCACCTGAGTACATGGCTGGTATGATCCAACAGTTTGAACTGAACCGCCAATTCATGGAAAATATGATGGCTCAGTTTCCTCGCCCCAATATGGACCAACAACCAACTCCAGTAACTCTGCAGGATTTCATACGCCTCAACCCAAGTGTGTACCGCAGCTCAACCCAGCCGCTTGATGCTGATGACTGGCTCCGTGACATCACCTATGAGATGGAGTCTGCTGATGTAGCCCCTGCCAGCTATGTCACTTTTGCTTCATTCTTTCTAAAGGGACCCGCAGCGCAATGGTGGGACAGCCACAGGCGTACTCTGCCAGTTGGGACAATCATCTCCTGGCCAGACTTTCAGGCTGCCTTCCGTGCCCGCTTCATTCCTCAGGGAGTCATGGACAGGAAGAAGCGTGAGTTTCGCAACCTCACACAGGGCAACAAAACTGTGGAAGCTTATCAGCGGGAGTTTCTGGACTTATCCGCTATGCTGAAGAAGACATTGCAACTGATGCTCGCAGACAGGAGAAGTTCCGTGAAGGCCTTCAAGCTGACATCAAGCTCACACTTCTAGTGCATGACTTTGCCGATTTCGCCACCTTGGTGAACAAGGCCATCAATGTCGAGACTGGTCTGCAGGAATACCAGAGCTCTCACAGGCGCAACCGTGACACGGGCTCATCTTCGGGCCCGCCCTCACAGAAGCGTAAGATATGGATCCCGAACAGCATGTACCGTCCAAATGCATTTGCCCCAAGGCAGACCTATGCTGCACCTCGTCTGCCTCCACCACCATTTGGGCAGTCAAGACTTCCAGCTCCACCGTCACAAGCTCCTGTTCCCACTCCCAATAATGGCTTGTGCTTCAGGTGTGGTCAACCAGGGACACCGTGCTGGAGAATGCAACCAGAACCAGAATCAACTGGCCCTTCCAGCAACTGGCCGTGGTAACAACCAGCCCTGCAACAACAATGCTAAGTCTTATGGTCGTGCTCATGCCAACCACGTTGATCTCAACGAAGCTCAAGACCAGCCTGCTACTGTGATGGGTACACTCCTCGTAAATTCAGTACCAGCATCCGTTTTATTTGATACAGGTGCATTGCATTCATTCATGTCAGAAGATTTTGCATACAAGCACGACGTTAAATGTGAGGAGATGAAACACCTCGGTATTGTCAAAACCCCAGTGGGACAGTGTCAAACCTCCCTGGTTGGCATCGATGTCCCCGTGGAAATCGAAGGGCTGGAATTTTGTGCCGCTCCCATTATCCTGAAGTCGTCTAACATCGACCTCATTTTGGGGATGGATTGGTTGAAAGTGCATACTGCTTCTATAGTTTGCGCCACTAAGATCGTTCATCTACTTCACCCTTCAGATGAAATAGTTGCTTACCAAGCTCATCTGGTGCAAAATGCCGAGGCCAGGCTCTATGCATTGAATGCATTGAACGCTGCACCACTCGAGGGCATTGAAAACATTCCCGTCGTGCGTGAATTCCTCGACGTCTTCCCTGAAGAACTTCCAGGGATTCCCCCTGCTAGAGCTGTCGAATTCATCATCGACTTGAAACCAGGCACCACTCCTATAGCCAAGCGACCCTACAAAATGCCGCCGCATGAACTCCTTGAGCTTAAGGAGGAAATCGACAAATCTCTTCGAAGTGGTTTCATTCGCCCAAGTTGCTCTCCTTGGGGAGCACCTTCTCTCTTTGTCAAGAAGAAAGATGGGACAAACCGATTGGTCCAAGACTACCGTCCTATAAATCAAGCTACCATTCAGAATAAGTATCCTCTTCCTCGGATCAATGATCTATATGATCAATTGGCTGGTTCATCAGTGTTCTCTAAACTCGACTTGAGGTTGGGTTACCACCAGATCCGTGTTCGTGAGGAAGATATCCCCAAGACCGCCTTTGTGACTCGTTATGGTTCATACGAGTACACCGTCATGTCTTTCGGCTTAACCAATGCTCCAGCCACCTTCTCTCGCCTGATGAACTATATATTCATGGATTACCTCGACAAGTTCGTCGTGGTTTATCTGGATGATATTCTGGTATTTTCCAAGAACGAAGAGGAACATGCTGAACATCTTCGCCTCGTGCTGGAAAAGCTACGAGAGCATCAACTTTATGCCAAGTTCTCCAAATGTGAATTCTGGCTTCCCGAAGTAACCTATCTCGGGCATGTCATCTCTAAGGATGGTATTGCCGTCAACCCTGAACGAGTTCAGGCTATTCTCGATTGGACTCCTCCGAAGAACGTTAAGCAAGTCAGAAGTTTTCTCGGTCTCGCCAGCTACTGCCGTCGATTCGTCG
Source organism: Triticum aestivum (assembly GCF_018294505.1). Taxonomy (NCBI): domain Eukaryota; kingdom Viridiplantae; phylum Streptophyta; class Magnoliopsida; order Poales; family Poaceae; genus Triticum; species Triticum aestivum. The sequence goes on from NC_057813.1 coordinate 572,076,531, forward strand.
AGAACTTCTCCAAGATTGCCAGGCCTCTGACTAACCTATTGCATAAGGGCGTCAAGTTCCAATGGACAGATAAATGTCAGGAAAGTTTCCAGGCACTCAAGGACAAGTTAACTTCTGCCCCAGTACTAGCTCCTCCTGATACTAAGAAGGACTTCGTCATTTACTGCGACGCTTCCCGTCAAGGACTAGGCTGTGTCCTAATGCAAGAGCGCAAAGTGGTTGCTTATGCCTCTCGGCAATTGCGCCCTCATGAAGAGAACTACCCAGTTCACGACCTCGAACTTGCTGCTGTCATTCATGCGCTAAAACAGTGGCGACATTACCTACTCGGTAATCATTGCGAGATCTTCACTGACCACCAAAGTCTGAAGTATCTGTTTACTCAGCCAGACCTGAACCTCCGTCAGCAGAGATGGATGGAACTTGTTGCAGACTTTGACATGGGTATTTCCTATACGCCAGGCAAGGCTAATGTAATGGCTGATGCCTTGAGCCGCAAGTCTTACTGCAACCACCTCCAGGTTCACAAAGTTCAGCCCTCGCTTGTTGAAGAATTCAGGAAGCTGAACCTCCATATTGTTCCTCTGGGTGCACTCGCTCCCCCTCCTAAGGAGTTTGGCAAGATAAACCTCCACGTTGTTACCCAGGGTTCCCTCAATACCCTAGTTGCTAAACCAGATCTCGTGGGACACCATCAAAAGGCTACAGAAGTATGACTCTGAAGCCCACAAGATTAAGCGCTACCTCGCAGAAGGAAAGCCCTCATTCTTCACTATTGCTGAAGATGGCACCTTATACTTCCAGGGCCGCCTAGTGGTGCCATGTGCAGAGAAAAACCTGAATATGACTCTGGAGGTTATGAAAGAAGCTCATGATACGCCTCTATGTATCCATCCTGGTAGTACAAAGATGTACCAAGACATCCGCCAGAGATTCTGGTGGTCTAACATGAAGCAAGACATTGCTCGTTATGTTGCTGAATGTGACGTTTGCCGTCGTATCAAAGCAGAACATCAAAGGCCTGCTGGAACTCTGCAACCTATATCTATTCCTGAATGGAAATGGGACCATGTCGAGATGGACTTCGTTACTGGATTTCCCAAATCGCAAAAGGGTAATGATGCTATTCTTGTCGTCATTGACCGACTTTCTAAGGTTGCACATTTTCTGGCGGTCAAAGAAACGATCACTGCTAGTCAGCTTGCAACTCTCTACATGTCCAGAATTGTTTCGCTTCACGGTATTCCACTGGTTATCAGTTCAGACCGTGGCAGTTTATTCACTTCAAGATTCTGGGCAAGTTTCCAAGAAGCTATGGGCACTCATCTGTCTTTCAGCACTGCTTTTCATCCTCAGTCACAAGGGCAAGTTGAACGTGTCAACCAAGTTCTCGAAGACATGCTTCGAGCTTGTGTTATTTCCTTCGGCAAGAAATGGGAGGAATCTCTTCCGTATGCTGAGTTCTCTTATAATAATAGCTATCAAGCTAGTCTGAAGATGGCCCCCTTCGAAGTGTTATATGGACGAAAGTGCCGAACCCCTCTGAACTGGTCAGAAACTGGGGAACGTCCACTCTTTGGTCCGGATATTATCCAACATGCCGAAGATCAAGTCCGCATTATTCGCGAGAATCTCAAGACTGCTCAGTCACGTCAGAAGAGTCAGTATGACCGTCATCATAAAGACATGGTCTATCAACCTGGCGAAAAGGCCTATCTTCGCGTTACACCAATGAAGGGTGCTCACCGCTTCGGGATCAAGGGCAAGCTAGCTCCTCGCTATATTGGCCCATTCACTATTCTGGAAAGGCGTGGAAAAGTGGCATATCAACTGGAGCTTCCGTCGAACCTTTCTCAGGTTCACGATGTGTTCCATGTGTCACAACTCCGCCGTTGCTTCAAGGACCCAATCCGAGCTGTGGATCATGAAGCGCTCGAATTGCAACAGGACCTCTCCTATAAAGAGCATCCGGTCCGCATTCTCGACCAAGCTGAACGTCGCACACGCCAGAAGGCGATCAAGTTCCTCAAGGTCCAGTGGTCGAATCACTCTGAAGACGAAGCCACCTGGGAACGCGAGGATCGTCTGCGTGATGAATACCCCGCACTGTTTCCTTCTACCTCCTAAAATCTCGGGACGAGATTTCTTGTAGTGGAGGAGATTTGTAACGCCCGGATAATCTTGCTACAGTAATCCCACGCTAATCATGGCACGTCATCCCGATTACTGTTGCTATCCTCGCAATAATTCGAAACCGTTAAAATTCAAAATTCAAATTGATGAAAACAATAAAAAATTTCAAGATTTAAAATAAAATTGTTCGGTGGTTGACGAATATTACAAAGGTAATTATAGTGCAACAGGCATATTTTTATAAAATGGCTAAATGGATTAAATGATTTAAACAGAAAAGAAATAATAAAAGGAAATACAAAAGGAAAGAAAAACAGAAAACCAAAAAAAAGGAAGAGAAGCCCCCCCCCCTGCTGGACCGCGGCCCAGCTGGCCATCGGGCCAACCAGGTCGGCCCAGGTCGGCCCCCACTTCCCCTCCCTTATCCACTCACCTCCCCCCCACTCCCCACCGACACCCCACTCCACCCACTCGCCCCCCCTCCTCTCGCCCGATCTGGATCGGGATCCAGAGGAGACCACCGCCGTTCCTCCCCCCCCCCCCGCCCCGAACCACCCAACACCGGCGCTCCGCCGGCCCCCACCCGCATCGCCGCCGTCGCCTCGTCCCGTCACCCACCCCGAGGCCGCCGGGTCGATCCGCGCCGCCCCTCACCGATTGGGCGCCGCCGCCCGAAGCCCGCGCAACCGCCGCCGAACGCCGCCTCCTCGACCTCCTCCTCGCCGGTCCTCCCCGACCGTCCCCGAGCCCGCTGCCATTCCCCCTACAGCCTCAGTGAGCCCCGCCTCGCTCCCTCTCTCTCCCTCGCGCGCTCGCGCTAGTCGTCGCCGGTCCCTCCCCGTGCGGCCGTGCCCGTGCCGGCCTCGTTCCGCACGGCCGCGCCCGCGTGCCCCCTCCCCTCGCGCCTCCTCCGTTCGGCCGGGGCCTCTTCCCCCCCTGCCGCGCCGGGCCGTCCCGCCCCCGACCTCTCCTCCCCTCCCCTGCTCGACGCACCACCGCGCGCGCCCGGCGCTCGTCGCCGCGGCCACGGCACGCGTGCGTCCTGGTGCGCCTCGTCTCCGCCCTTCCCTCCTCCCGTCGGCGTCCCTATCCGGCGACTGCAGTGAAGCCCCCCCCGCCCCGCTCGCGTCCAGCCTTGTGCCCGCAGGGCACTTGCCGGCCCGGCCCCGCCGCTCGCCGTAGCTGGCCGGCCCTCCGCTCTACCTCACCGGCCTCTGGTGCGCCGCTGCTCCCCGGTGGCCTCGCCTTGCCTCGCCTTCCCGGTCGGGCTCGGCCCCGCGCGGGTGCGCCCGAACCGCACCGGGGGCGCCCGCACGCCCGCATAGGCCTTTGGCCCACTGACAAAGGGGCCCTAGCCCCAGAAAGAAAAAAAAAGAGAAAAGAAAAAGAAAAGGAGAATTAAAAATAAAATTAATAAATAAAAATAAAAATGATTAATAAAATTAATTATTAGTTAATTAATTAACTAATGGATTAATTAAGTTAATTAATCCAGTTTAATTAATTTAATTAACTAGTTAAGTTTAATTAAACTGTAATTAGATTAACCTAAACCCTAATTAACCTAATTAGAGGATGACAGGTGGGTCCCCCCCTGGACCCACATGTCAGGTTGACCAAGTCAACTCTGTTGACTGCTGATGTCAGCATGACATCATGCTGATGTCATTAATCTATTTTCCGAATTAATTAAATAATTAAATAAATTCCAGAAATTAATAAAATCTTTAGAAAATCATATCTTTTAATCCGTAACTCGGATTAAATTATTTTCAACATGAAAGTTGCTCAGAACGACGAGACGATTCCGGATACGCAGTCCGTTCGTCCGCCACACACCCCTAACCTATCAAACTCACAACTTTTCCCCTCCGGTTCATCTGTCCGAAAACGCGAAACACCGGGAATACTTTCCCGAATGTTTCCCCCCCCCCTTCGTCGGTATCACCTACTACCGCGATTGGGCCCACCTAGCATCGTTACTTGTCATGTCATGCATCGATATGCATTTGTTTGCATTGTATTCATTGTTTCTTCCCCCTCTTCTCTCCGGTAGACTACGAGACCGACGCTGCTGCTGCCCAGTTCATCTACGGAGTTGACGACCCCTCTCTCTTGCCAGAGTAACCAGGCAAGCCCCCCCCCCCTTGATCACCAGATATCGCCTATTCTACTCTATACTGCTTGCATTAGAGTAGTGTAGCATGTTACTGCTTTCCGTTGATCCTATTCTGATGCATAGCCTGACATTGTTGCTACACCTGTTGATACCTTACCTGCAATCCTAAATGCTTAGTATAGGATGCTAGTTTATCATCATTGGCCCTACATTCTTGTCAGTCTGCCTTGCTATACTATTGGGCCGTGATCACTCGGGAGGTGATCACGGGTATATACTATACATACATACATACTATATAGATGGTGACTAAAGTCGGGTCAGCTCGAAGAGTACCCACGAGTGATTCACGGATTGGGGGCTGAAAGGACCTTTGTCCCGACGGCCCTCTGTGTGGATCTTTGTGGCGGAGCGACAGGGCAGGTTGAGACCGCCTAGGAGAGAGGTGGGCCTGGCCCTGTTCGGCGTTCGCGGACACTTAACACGCTTAACGAGATCTTGGTATTTGATCTGAGTCTGGCTACGAGCCTATACGCACTAACCATCTACGTGGGAGTAGTTATGGGTATCCCGACGTCGTGGTATCAGCCGAAGCACATCAGACGTCAGCGACGGAGCGGCGCGCGCCGAATTGGACTGGAACGCCACTAGGCTAGGTCTGCTTTCGGCCGCGTACGCAACGTGCAGGTGTGCTATGGGCGATGGGCCCAGACCCCTGTGCGCTTAGGTTTAGACCGGCGTGCTGGCCTCTCTGTTGAGCCTAGGTGGGGCTGCGATGTGTTGATCTTCCGAGGCCGGGCATGACCCAGGAAAGTGTGTCCGGCCAAATGGGATCGAGCGTGTTGGGTTATGTGGTGCACCCCTGCAGGGAAGTTAATCTATTCGAATAGCCGTGATCTTCGGTAACAGGACGACTTGGAGTTGTACCTTGACCTTATGACAACTAGAACCGGATACTTAATAAAACACACCCTTCCAAGTGCCAGATACAACCGGTGGTCGCTCTCCCTCAGGGATACGAGGGGAGGATCGCCGGGTAGGTTATGCTATGCGATGCTACTTGGAGTTGCTACTTGGAGATGCTACCTGGAGGACTTCAACCTACCCTCTTCTGCCTGTTGCAAGACGAAGGTGACCAGAAGCGTAGTCTTCGATAAGACTAGCTATCCCCCTCTTATTCTGGCATTCTGCAGTTCAGTCCACTGATATGGCCCTTTACACATATACCCATGCATATGTAGTGTAGTTCCTTGCTTGCGAGTACTTTGGATGAGTACTCACGGTTGCTTTCTCCCCCCTTTTTCCCCCTTTCCTTTCTTATGGTTGTCGCAACCAGATACTGGAGTCCAGGAGCCAGACGCCACCGTCGCCGACGACCCCTACTACACCGGAGGTGCCTACTACTACGTACTGCCCGCTGACGACGACCAGGAGTAGTTTGGAGGATCCCAGGCAGGAGGCCTGCGCCTCTTTCGATCTGTATCCCAGTTTGTGCTAGCCTTCTTAAGGCAAACTTGTTTAACTTATGTCTGTACTCAGATATTGTTGCTTCCGCTGACTCGTCTATGATCGAGCACTTGTATTCGAGCCCTCGAGGCCCCTGGCTTGTATTATGATGCTGGTATGACTTATTTATGTTTTAGAGTTGTGTTGTGATATCTTCCCGTGAGTCCCTGATCTTGATCGTACACATTTGCGTGCATGATTAGTGTACGATTAAATCGGGGGCGTCACAATACCTTGCCAAATTTCAACCTTTTTAGAGTTCATTTTGTAGTGCTTTTCACTTTTAGGGTGATTTAGCTCTGAAAACAAATCAGTAAATGCATCAAAAATAGCAAATTATGTCAGAAAGGGTTGAAAGTTGATGATGTGGATTTGAATTGTGCATCTGAACACAAAAAAAGTCTGGAGTTGTACTAAGTTATTAAAATATTGAACAACCGGTGTAATAGATGAGTTTTCGTCCGAAACCCTGATACTTCATAAGGGATTGTCCAATTCGAACACGAAGTGCATCCAGTTTTTGTGTAACCCTATCTACTTTTTTGCACATGCTATGTGGGTGAAATTATGATACCTTGCCAAGTTTCAACCTTCTCAGAGTTCGTTTTGTAGTGCTTTTCACTTTCATGGTGATTTAGCTCTGAAAACAAATCAGTAAATGCATCGAAGATAGCAAATTATGTCAGAAAGGGTTGAAAGTTGATGACGTGGATTTGAAATGTGCATCTGAACGCAAAAAAAGTCCGTAGTTGTACTAAGTTATTAAAATATTGAATAGCCGGTGTAACAGATCAGTTTTCGTCCGAAACCCTGATACTTCGAAAGAGATTGTCCAGTTTGTACACGAAGTGCATCCTGTTTTTGTCGTAACCCTCTCTACTTTTTTGCAGATGCTATGCGGGTGAAATGATGATACCTTGCCAAGTTTCAACCTTTTCAGAGTTCATTTCATAGTGCTTTTCACTTTCATGGTGATTTAGCTCTGAAAACAAATCAGTAAATGTATCGAAAATAGCAAATTATGTCAGAAAGGGTTGAAAGTTGATGACGTGGATTTGAATTGTGCATCTGAACGCAAAAAAGTTCGAAGTTGTACTAAGTTACTAAAATGTTGAATAGCCAGCTTAACACATGAGTTTTCGTCTGAAACCTTGATACTTCGAAACAGATTGTCTAATTTGTACACGAAGTGCATCTAGTTTTTTCCGTAACCCTCTCTACTTTTTTGCACATGCTATGCAGGTAAAATGATGATACCTTGCCAAATTTCAACCTTTTCAGAGTTCATTTTGTAGTGCTTTTCACTTTTAGGGTGATTTAGCTCTGAAAACAAATCAGTAAATGCATCAAAAATAGCAAATTATGTCAGAAAGGGTTGAAAGTTGATGATGTGGATTTGAATTGTGCATCTGAACACAAAAAAAGTCTGGAGTTGTACTAAGTTATTAAAATATTGAATAACCGGTGTAATAGATGAGTTTTCGTCCGAAACCCTGATACTTCGTAAGGGATTGTCCAGTTCGAACACGAAGTGCATCCAGTTTTTGTGTAACCCTATCTACTTTTTTGCACATGCTATGTGGGTGAAATTATGATACCTTGCCAAGTTTCAACCTTCTCAGAGTTCGTTTTGTAGTGCTTTTCACTTTCATGGTGATTTAGCTCTGAAAACAAATCAGTAAATGCATCGAAGATAGCAAATTATGTCAGAAAGGGTTGAAAGTTGATGACGTGGATTTGAAATGTGCATCTGAACGCAAAAAAAGTCCGTAGTTGTACTAAGTTATTAAAATATTGAATAGCCGGTGTAACAGATCAGTTTTCGTCCGAAACCCTGATACTTCGAAAGAGATTGTCCAGTTTGTACACGAAGTGCATACTGTTTTTGTCGTAACCCTCTCTACTTTTTTGCACATGCTATGCGGGTGAAATGATGATACCTTGCCAAGTTTCAACCTTTTCAAAGTTTATTTCGTAGTGCTTTTCACTTTCATGGTAATTTAGCTCTGAAAACAAATCAGTAAATGCATCGAAAATAGCAAATTATGTCAGAAAGGGTTGAAAGTTGATGACGTGGATTTGAATTGTGCATCTGAATGGAAAAAAAAGTACCGAGTTGTACTAAGTTATTAAAATATTGAATAGCAGGTGTAACAGATGAGTTTTCGTCCGAAAGCCTGATACTTCGTAAGGGATTGTCCAGTTTGTACACGAAGTGCATCTAGTTTTTGCCATAACCCTCTCTACTTTTTTGCACATGTTATGCGGGTGAATGATGATACCTTGCCAAGTTTCAACCTTTTCAGAGTTCATTTTGTAGTGCTTTTCACTTATACGGTGATTTAGCTCTGAAAACAAATTAGTAAATGCATCAAAAATAGAAAATTATGTCAGAAAGGGTTGAAAGTTGATGACGTGGATTTGAATTGTGCATCTGAACGCAAAAAAACTCCAGAGTTGTACTAAGTTATTAAAATATTGAAAAGCCGATGTAAGAGATGAGTTTTCGTCCGAAACCCTGATACTTCATAAGAGATTTTCCAGTTTGTACATGAAGTGCATCCAGTTTTTGCCGTAACCCTCTCTAATTGTTTGCACATGCTATGCGGGTGAAATGACGATACCTTGCAAAGTTTCAAGCTTTTCAGATTTCATTTTGTAGTGCTTTTCACTTTCACGGTGATTTAGCTCTGAAAACAAATCAGTAAATGCATCGAAAATAGCAAATTACGTCAGAAAGGGTTGAAAGTTGATGACCTGGATTTGAATTGTGCATCTGAACGCAAAAAAAGTCCGAAGTTGTACTATGTTATTAAAATATTGAATAGCCGGTGTAACAGATGAGTTTTCGTCCGAAACCCTGATACTTCGAAAGAGATTGTCCTGTTTGTACACAAAGTGCATCCAGTTTTTGCCGTCACCCTCTCTACTTTTATGCACATATATGCAGGTAAAATGATGATACCTTGCCAAGTTTCAACCTTTTGAGAGTTCATTTTGTACTGCTTTTCACTTTCATGGTGATTTAGCTCTGAAAACAAATCAGTAAATGCATCAAAAATAGCAAATTATGTGAGAAAGGGTTGATAGTTGATGATGTGGATTTCAATTGTGCATCTGATAGCAAAACAAGTCCGGAGTTGTACTAAGTTATTAAAATATTGAATAGCCGGTGTAACAGATGAGTTTTCGTCCGAAACCCTAATACTTCCTAAGGGATTGTCCAGTCCAAACACGAAGTGCATCCAGTTTTTGCCGTAACCCTGTCTACTTTTTTGCACATGCTATGCGGGTGAAATGATGATACCTTGCCAAGTTTCAACCTTTTCAGAGTTCATTTTGTAGTGTTTTTCACTTTCACGTTGATTTAGCTCTGAAAACAAATCAATAAATGCATCAAAAATAGCAAATTATGTCAGAAAGGGTTTAAAGTTTATGACGTGGATTTGAATTGTGCATCTGAATGCAAAAAAAGTCCAGAGTTGTACTAACTTATTAAAATATTGAAATGTCGATGTAATAAATGAGTTTTCATCAGAAACCCAGATACTTCGTAAGGGAATGTCCAGTTCGAACACGAAGTGCATCCAATTTTTGTCGTAACCCTATCTACTTTTTTACACATGCTATGTGGGTGCAATTATGATACCTTGCCAAGTTTCAACCTTTTCAGAGTTTGTTTTGTAGTGCTTTTCACTTTCACGGTGATTTAGCTCTGAAAAGAAATCAGTAAATACATTGAAGATAGCAAATTATGTCAGAAAGGGTTGAAAGTTGATGACGTGGATTTAAATTGTGCATCTGAACGCAAAAAAAGTCTGTAGTTGTACTAAGTAATTAAAATATTGAATAGTCGGTGTAACAGATCAGTTTTCGTCCGATACCCTGATACTTCGAAAGAGATTGTCCAGTTTGTACACGAAGTGCATCCGGTTTTTGCCGTAACCCTCTCTACTTTTTTGCACATGCTATGCAGGTGAAATGATGATACGTTGCCAAGTTTCAACCTTTTCAAAGTTTATTTCGTAGTGCTTTTTATTTTCACGGTGATTTAGCTCTGAAAACAAATCAGTAAATGCATCGAAAATAGCAAATTATGTCAGAAAGGGTTGAAAGTTGATGACGTGGATTTGAATTGTTTATATGAATGCAAAAAAAGTACCGAGTTGTACTAAGTTATTAAAATATTGAATAGTTGGTGTAACAGATGAGTTTTTGTCCGAAACTCTGATACTTCGTAAGGGATTGTCCAGTTTGTACACGAAGTGCATCTACTTTTTGCCGTAACCCTCTCTTCTTTTTTGCACATGTTATGTGGGTGAATGATGATACCTTGCCAAGTTCCATCCTTTTCAGAGTTCATTTTGTAATGCTTTTCACTTATACGGTGATTAAGCTCTGAAAACAAATCAGTAAATGCATCGAAAATAGCAAATTATGTCAGAAAGGGTTGAAAATTGATGACGTGGATTTGAATTCTGCATCTGAACGCTAAAAAAGGCCATAGTTGTACTAAGTTATTAAAATATTGAATAGCCGGTGTAACAGATGAGTTTTCGTCCAAAACCCTGATACTTCATAAGAGATTTTCCAGTGTGTACATGAAGTGCATCCAGTTTTTGCCGTAACCATCTCTACTTTTTTGCACATGCTATGCGGGTGAAATGATGATACCTTGCAGAGTTTCAACCTTTTCAGAGTTCATTTTGTAATGCTTTTCACTTTCATGGTGATTTAGCTCTGAAAACAAATCAGTAAATGCATCGAAAATAGCAAATTACGTCGGAAAGGGTTGAAAGTTGATGACCTGGATTTGAATTGTGCATCTGAACACAAAAAAAGTCCGAAGTTGTACTATGTTATGAAAATATTGAATAGCCGGTGTAACAGATGAGTTTTCGTCCGAAACCCTGATACTTCGAAAGAGATTGTCCAGTTTGTACACGAAGTGCATCTAGTTTTTGCCGTAACCCTCTCTACTTTTTTGCACATGCTATGCAGGTAAAATGATAATACCTTGCCAAGTTTCAACCTTTTCAGAGTTCATTTTGTAGTGCTTTTCACTTTCATGGTGATTTAGCTCTGAAAACAAATCAGTAAATGCATCAAAAATAGCAAATTATGTCAGAAAGGGTTGAAAGTTGATGATGTGGATTTGAATTGTGCATCTGATAGCAAAACAAGTCCGGATTTGTACTAAGTTATTTAAAATATTGAATAGCCAGTGTAACAGATGAGCTTTCATCCGAAACGCTGATACTTCGTAAGAGATTGTCCAGTTTGTACATGAAGTGCATCCAGTTTTTGCCGTAACCCTCTCTACTTTTTTGCACATGCTATGCGGGTGAAATGATGATACCTTGCCAAGTTTCAACCTTTTCAGAGTTCATTTTGTAGTGCTTTTCACTTTCACGTTGCTTTAGCTCTGAAAACAAATCAGTAAATGCATCGAAAATAGCAAATTATGTTAGAAAGGGTTGAAAGTTTATGACGTGGATTTAAATTGTGCATCTAAACACAAAAAAATCCAGAGTTGTACTAAGTTATTAAAATATTTAATAGCCAGTGTAATAGATGAGTTTTCGTCCGAAACCCTGATACTTTGTAAGAGATTGTCCAGTTTGTACACGAAGTGCATCCAGTTTTTGCCGTAACCCTCTCTAGTTTTTTTCACATGCTATGCGGGTGAAATGATGATACCTTGCCAAGTTTCAACCTTTTCAAAGTTTATTTCGTAGTGCTTTTCACTTTCACGGTGATTTAGCTCTGCAAACAAATAAGTAAATGCATCGAAAATAGCAAATTATGTCAGAAAGGGTTGAAAGTTGATGACGTGGATTTGAATTGTGCATATGAACGCAAAAAAGTCCCGAGTCGTACTAAGTTATTAAAATATTGAATAGCCGGTGTAACAGATGAGTTTTCGTTTGAGACCCTGATACTTCGTAAGAGATTGTCCAGTTTGTACACGAAGTGCATCCAGTTTTTGCCGTAACCCTCTCTACTTTTTTGCACATGCTATGCGGGTGAAATGATGATACCTTGCCAAGTTTCAACCTTTTCAGAGTTTATTTCGTAGTGCTTTTCACTTTCACGGTGATTTAGCTCTGAAAACAAATCAGTAAATGCATAGCAAATTATGTCACAAAGGGTTGAAAGTTGATGACGTGGATTTGAATTGTGCATCTGAACGCAAAAAAGTCCCGAGTTTTACTAAGTTATTAAAATATTGAATAGCCGGTGTAACAGATGAGTTTTCGTCTGAAACCCTGATACTTCGTAAGAGATTGTCCAGTTTGTACAGGAAGTGCATCCAGTTTTTGCCATAACCCTCTCTACTTTTTTGCACATGCTATGCGGGTGAAATGATGATACCTTGCCAAGTTTCAACCTTTTCAGAGTTCATTTTGTAGTGTTTTTCACTTTCACGGTGATTTAGCTCTGAAAATAAATCAGTAAATGCATCGAAAATAGCAAATTATGTCAGAAAGGGTTGAAAGTTGATGACGTGGATTTGAATTGTGCATATGAGCGCAAAAAAAGTCCGAAGTTGTACTAAGTTATTAAAATACTGAATAGCCGGTGTAACGGATGAGTTTTCATCCGAAACCCTGATACTTCGAAAGAGATTGTCCAGTTTGTACACGAAGTGCATCCAGTTTTTGTCGTAACCCTCTCTACTTTTTTGCACATGCTATGCGGGTGAAATGATGATACCTTGCCAAGTTTCAACCTTTTCAGAGTTTATTTCGTAGTGCTTTTCACTTTCACGGTGATTTAGCTCTGAAAACAAATCAGTAAATGCATCGAAAATAGCAAATTATGTCAGAAAGGGTTGAAAGTTGATGACGTGGATTTGAATTGTGCATCTGAACGCAAAAAAGTCCTGAGTTGTACTAAGTTATTAAAATATTGAATAGTCGGTGTAACTGATGAGTTTTCGTCTGAAACCCTGATACTTCGTAAGAGATTGTCCAGTTTGTACACGAAGTGCATCCAGTTTTTGCCATAACCCTCTCTACTTTTTTGCACATGCTATGCGGGTAAAATGATGATACCTTGCCAATTTTCAACCTTTTCAGAGTTCATTTTGTAGTGCTTTTCACTTTCACGGTGATTTAGCTCTGAAAACAAATTAGTAAATGCATCGAAAATAGCAAATTACGTCAGAAAGGGTTGAAAGTTGATGATGTGGATTTGAATTGTGCATCTGAACACAAAAAAAGTCCGGAGTTGTACTAAGTTATTAAAATATTGAATAGCCGGTGTAACATATAAGTATTCGTCCGAAACCCTGATACTTTGAAAGAGATTTTCCAGTTTGTACACGAAGTGCATCCAGTTTTTGTCGTAACCCTCTCTACTTTTTTGCACATGCTATGCGGGTGAAATGATGATACCTTGCCAAGTTTCAACCTTTTCAGAGTTCATTTTGTAGTGCTTTTTTCAGTTTCACGGTGATTTAGCTCTGAAAACAAATCAGTAAATGCATCAAAAATAGCAAATTATGTCAGAAAGGGTTGAAAGTTGATGACGTGGATTTGAATTGTGCATCTGAACGCAAAAAACGTCCGGAGTTTGTCAGGACCGGATTTTCGGGATATCAATTTCCCAAAAATGGTCCTTGTGCTCACCAGCCCCAGGATTACTATTAGCTGGCGAGACACCATCTTGATACAGAAACTCCAAGCAAAATACATAATATGTAGTACAAGACCATTCTGGCCTATGAGTACAACAAATGGTTTCTAATGGCTGATGGAGGAAGCGGTTTGTGGTCTTTCAGCGTCTATGGGACTCCATTTCCCACAGGAACAGCTGACCTGGATAACTTCTATCTTCGCGAGGCTGCTATCACCATTACTTAGGTTCCGGGGCTGTCATCGCAACGCTCCTCTCCAAGCAAGAAATCTGGCCAAGACAATAGCCAGGGACAAGCCAGTGAGTACTTTGAATGTACTCGCAAACATTATGAAAATGGGTATAAAATAACAAATGTTAGTCATGCTCTGAAACATTCTATGATCACAACGTCAGTCGTAAAATAAAATCCCTGATGCATGCAAGCAGGTTATTTATATACAACATGAATATGCAATAACAGAGTAGAAATAAAATGCACCGATCAGGTGTCTGAAGCGACGCCTCGAAAGGATAGTAGATAACAAGCATGCCTCAGTCGGGCGTCTGAGCGACACCACATAAAGGGCTTGTAAATAATAGAAATAACAAGCATGCCACAGTCGGGCGTCTCAGCGACACCACATAAAGGGCTTATAAAGTAAATAAATAACAAGCATGCCACAGTCGGGCGTCTCAGCGACACCACATAAATGGCTTATAAAGTAAATAAATAACAAGCATGCCACAGTCGGGTGTCTCAGCGACACCACATAAAGGGCTTATAAATAATTTAATCACAGTGAATATCGAGGCGGTAGAACCGTCCCAGGGATACTCAATAATACAAATAATGTAAATGGTTAGTCCAAAATAGTAATAATCATAATCATCATAAGTCACAAGTCATGATCCATGTTCTGGTTTAGCAGTTTCTTCTCCGAAGACCGACACTAAGACCGACACTTGACCCATCCCAGACTGTAGTCCTTAACCATGGACACAGCTATTCGAATATATTTAACCTCTGTAGAGGGTGTACTCTTTTCCCACGAGTAACGGATTTCCTTAGTCCATCAGGACTAATTCCATCTACGGTCTTTTAAGTGAAAACACACCTGACTCGCACACACCAGCTTAACTTACTCATGTCTGGAATCACCCACGACACCTGTCATGCAAAACTCTAAGTGGGGAGGCTACAACCTCGATTAGCATGGGATCAAATTTATACCACGCGCTACTAAGGGGTGCCCCCCTCTCGGTCCCAACCGGAAACACCCATGCCCCCGGACCAGGTGGCCTGCCTACCGGATGCAGCCGGTATCTTCCACCATGGCCTCTCTGTACGGTGTGTGCCAAGAAAGGGGTTGACAATTTACTGAACTCTACCCTACCTGCGGCAGGGACAAGTGGTAGTACAAAACAAGTATGGGGGTTACTAGAACAAGACTTGATCTACGGTCGACTCTGGAGGTTTAAGTATTCCGTGCATGATTAGCATAACAAATGTACTTTCAACCAACAGACAGAATCACCACTCATCATACCCCGTCATGCCATACCGTACACAACTGTATCGATGAGGAACAAGGGTCAAGCTCGTGTCTACCCAAGACAGAGACTTTCCCGACTTCCTTCTGGTATGCATGAAAGGCATGCGAGGGTGATTACTATCACAACGTATCAAATTTCAGTAGCTCGGAATCGTCAATATGCACTTATAAGTATGTTCATATCATCACATAAAATAACGAAAACTCCGAGACAAGGAGTGTTGTAACCATATCAAACAACTCACGACAATATTATGCCAGAGTTCATAATGCTTGCCTTCAAGTTGTGGAGAGGCAGGGTGCATTCCAAAACTTTTGAAAGTTTTCTTCTCTCTCCAACAAATCCTATTTTTGAAAATATTCAAATTAATACATAGTTTCAAAGCAATGCAAAAAAATTGTTTGGAAATTTTTCAAATAAATATGGAAATCAACTAGAAAAAAATTGGGAAAGATAGGAAAAGGAATCAACTCATTTGGAGTTATATTTAAAAAGTTATAGCCATTCAAAGTTTAGTCAAATTTTTGTTTTTAAAATAAAACGGAAAAAGAAAAATGTTTTGAAAAAAAACACGTCGAAGACATACTCTGGGTTTACGCCTCCACTTACGCCAGCGTGGACCGGTGCTGGGTCACTGACAGTGGGTCCAGGGGGCCCACTGGTCAGGTTTGACTGGTCGCCCCCGCCTCCTTCCTCCTCTGGCCGAACGGAGGCGGGGCTCCGGCGATCGACGCCGGTGATTGGCGGCTCCTTGCGGGCTCCGGAGGGCAGGGATGGATCCACTAGTCCAGGGCGGTCCTCCCGGTGGTCGAGGGGGTGGCGGGGATGGAGGGAGTCGCCGGCGGCGAGCTTCACTACAGACTGCGGCTTCGGGAGAGTTGGGGCTTCGTGCTACGGTGGTTCCCGAGCGAGTTTGAGCTGTTGGGTGGCTCCGTGAGATCGAGGGGAAGGGGATGGTGGCACTGGTTGGACGGGGGAGGCTCTGGTTGCGATGAGCGAAGCCAGAGAGTGGCGGCGGCCGAACCTGCCGGAGATGGGGAAGAAGGCTTCCCGCCGTCGCTTGCTGGCCATGGGGGCTTTGGAGTAGTGGCTTGAGGTCGTCTGGGTGCCTGGTTGAGCTCAGGATCCCTTTTATAGGCAGTCAAGGTTGGTTCCCGCGGCGGCCGTGGATAGGATCGACGGCGAACCGCCGTTCTGTAGCTACAGGGCGACGTGGCGATGGCTGGCGGGGTCTGGCAGGGCGAGGCGATGAGCTCGAGCTGTTCAGGGCGAGTTGGCGCGCGACTGTGGCTAGGGCGGCCCCGTCCAGGGCAGAGGCTGCTATGGTCGGCCGCTAGTTGCGACGACCGACCTGACGGCGGCACTGTGGGGCTCCAGGGACGGCTCTGCAACGAGGGAGGGGGCGGCCATGCTGGCTGTGAGTGGGGAAGGGCCAGAACGAGCGTGGGGCGACGGAAGTGGGACGCGGCGACTCGGTGCACGCGCGTGCCAAACATGCGCTCTGGGCGCGCCTAGCGCACGCACGCGAGGTGTTCGGCAAAATGCCAATGCTTGCTAGGAGGCTTGGATGGGTCTAGGGATTAACAGGTCTAGGTTAGAGTCATCTAGGAGCTTAGTGGACATGCTAGTTAGGCCATTAGGGCAACTTCATAATGCAAGTCCATAAGCATGCCAAAACTGGACATGCTCCTAACCTGTTTGATGAAATGCCAAGTGCCTCTAGGAATCTCTTGGGGTGGCCAAAAACTCCACACCAGTGTCTCTTTAGATGTTAAAGAGGGGGGCAAGGTTAGTTTGTCAAAAACAAAAACTTGTTAGTGCAAGATTTTGAGAAAACCAATTCTGGACAGAAACTAGAGGCTATCATTTCATGGACCAAAAATACCCCAATGGGTCCACTCTCCTGGACTTAAGGGTTTTATAGGGTGGACTATAAGCAGGAAAAAGAACCATGGCCAATAAAGCAAAATAAAAATGGGGTTGCAGTAGAAAATGCCAAACTGGACCAGAGAGCAAAAGAGGATGGTTTGCTCAAATTTTTCAAAGAACATCAATGGGTTTTTCCACAAAGTTGAATTATATACTCCTACTGACCCCCCCCCCTAATTTTGGTGGAAGTTTTGAAAGAATAGTTAAATAGGTTGTAGTGCAAAAGAGCAACTTGTCCATATTTGAAACTTGGGGTAAAGCTCAAAATCTCCAAATGACTGAAGGGTATTTTTGCATAAAAGTGATTTAGGGACATCACATGTCATCCCCAAATTTTGGTGGGATTTTTAAATAAATTTATCAAAGGGGTGTAGTGCAAATGGGACCTTAAAACTTATGAAAAATTATTCTCAAAGAAATAGAGCTCAGGGGAAATAATTATATAAATACACTAATAAAAGAAATTCTTCAAGAGAGGGTATACAAGTCCAACAACATTTGAAAAGTTTTTACTTGTGGTGGAAACTCCACAATTTAGGGGAAAGAGTGTTTGTGAAACAAAAGAAAATCCAGAAAAAAAATTACCAGGGCCAAATTTTAATCAATAAACCATGGTTCAATTTTTGGGGTGTTACAACACTACCCCTGAGGGAGTCCTGGACTAGGGGGTGTCCGGATAGCCGGACTATCATCATCGGCCGGACTCCAAGACTATGAAGATACAACATTGAAGACTTCGTCCCGTGTCCGGATGGGACTTTCCTTGGCGTGAAAGGCAAGCTTGGCGATACGGATATATAGATCTCCTACCATTGTAACCGACTCTGTGTAACCCTAGCCCTCTCCGGTGTCTATATAAACCGGATGGCTTTAGTCTGTAGGACGAACAACAATCATACCATAGGCTAGCTTCTAGGGTTTAGCCTCCTTGATCTCATGGTAGATCTACTCTTGTAATACCCACATCATCAATATCAATCAAGCAGGACGTAGGGTTTTACCTCCATCAAGAGGGCCCGAACCTGGGTAAAACATCGTGTCCCTTGTCTCCTGTTACCATCCGCCTAGACGCACAGTTCGGGACCCCCTACCCGAGATCCGCCGGTTTTGACACCGACATTGGTGCTTTCATTGAAAGTTCCTCTGTGTCGTCACCGATAGGCTCGATGGCTTCTTCGATCATCAACAACGACGCAGTCTAGGGTGACACCTTCCTCCCCGGACAGATCTTCGTATTCGGCGGCTTTGCACTGTGGGCCAATTCGCTTGGCCATCTGGAGCAGATCGAAAGCTACGCCCCTGGCCGTCAGGTCAGATTCGGATGTTTGAACTTCACGGCTGACATCCGCGGGGACTTGATCTTTGATGGATTCGAGCCACAGCCAAGCGCGCCGCACTGTCACAACGGGCATGACTTAGCTCTGCAGCCGGACAGTAACCTGGAGTCCGCACACGAGTCTGCTCCGATCTTCAATTCGGAGCCGGCTGCGCAGATCGAGGACGAGTGGCTAGACACCACCTCGGGGGCTGCAACCTCTACGGTGATAGAGCCGAACACTGACCTAGTCCCTCATGAAGCTCGTGACTCCGAGGTGCCGGACTCCTCGCCGAACTCCGAACCTCCCGCGCCCCCTCCAATCGAATCCGATTGGGCGCCGGTCATGGAGTTCACCGCTGCGGACATCTTTCAACACTCACCTTTCGGCGACATCTTGAATTCGCTAAGGTATCTCTCATTATCAGGAGAGCCCTGGCCGGACTGTGGTCAGGATGGTTGGGATGCGTACGACGAAGAAATTCGAAGCCCATCCACCACCCACTTAGTAGCCACTGTCAACGATCTAACCGACATGCTAGACTTCGACTCCGAAGACATCGACGGTATGGACGACGATGCTGGAGACGACCAAGAACCAGCGCCTACTGGGCACTGGAAAGCCACCTCATCATATGACATATACATGGTGGATATCCCAAAGGATGGGAATGGTGAAGGAACCGCGGAGCATGACCCCTCCAAGAAACAGCCCAAGCGCCGGCGTCAGCGGCACCGCTCTAAATCCGGCCAAAGTAAGAATGGAGATTCCGGCACCGGGGATAATAACACCCCAGACAGTGCCGAAGACAACCCCCTCCAGCAAGATTCAGCGCAGGAGGACGGAGACGCCAGCCCTCATGAGAAGGCAGCTGACGAAGAAGTAGAGGATTACATGCCTCCCTCCGGAGATGAGGAAAGCCTCAACGACGATGAATTCGTCGTGCCTGAGGATCCCATTGAACAAGAACGTTTTAAACGCAGGCTTATGGCCACGACGAACAGCCTCAACAAAAAGCAGCAGCAGCTTAGAGCTGATCAAGATTTGCTAGCCGACAGATGGACTGAAGTCCTTGCGGCCGAAGAGCATGAGCTCGACCGCCCCTCCAAAAGCTACCCTAAACGCAAGCTGCTCCCCCGATTAGAGGAGGAGGCATATGAACCTGCATCACCAGCAGACAATACGGCTGACCGACCACCCCGTGGCCGCGACAGAGAGGCCTCTAGGCCCTCCACCAGAACCGTACCCCGGCATCGCTCGAAAAGCACAAGGCCACAGGGGAATGCTCCGGACTTGCGAGATATATTGGAGGATAAGGCAAGACAATCAAGATCGATCTATGGATCGCCTGGGCGCCCCATGATACGCGACGACAACCGTTGCGCCAGACACAGTAAGTCCGGCCGGGCCGAACAAAATATACAAAGCTCTTTTGAACTCCGTCGTGATATCGCCCAATACAGAGGCACCGCACACCCACTATGCTTCATAGATGAAGTAATGGATCATCAAATCCCCGAAGGGTTTAAACCCGTGAACATTGAATCTTATGATGGCACAACAGACCCCGCGGTCTGGATCGAGGACTATCTCCTTCATATGCACATGGCCCGCGGTGATGATCTCCACGCCATCAAATATCTCCCACTCAAGCTTAAAGGACCAGCCCGGCATTGGCTTAACAGCTTGCCAGTAGAGTCAATTGGGAGTTGGGAAGACCTGGAAGCCGCATTCCTCGATAAATTCCAAGGCACGTATGTGCGACCACCAGAGGCTGACGACCTAAGCCACATAATTCAGCAGCCAGACGAATCGGCCAGACAATTCTGGACACGGTTCTTAACCAAGAAAAATCAAATCGTCGATTGCCCGGATGCGGAGGCCCTCGCGGCTTTCAAACATAACATCTGCGACGAGTGGCTTTCCCGGCACCTGGGACAGGAAAAGCCGAAATCCATGGCAGCCCTCACATCACTCATGACCCACTTCTGCGCGGGCGAGGACAGCTGGCTAGCACGCAGCAACAACCTCAGTAAAAATTCTGGCCGTCCGGATATCAAGGACCGCAATGGCAGGCCGCATCGCAACAAAAACAAACGCCGCATTAACGGCGACAATAGCGAGGATACGGCAGTCAATGCCAGATTCAGAGGCTCTAAACCCGGTCAACGAAAAAAGCCATTCAAAAGAACTACTCTGGGTCCGTCCAATTTGGACCGAATACTCGACCGCTCGTGCCAGATACACGGCACCCCCGAAAAGCCAGCTAACCACACTAATAGGGACTGTTGGGTATTCAAGTAGGCAGGCAAGTTAATTGCCGAAAACAATGACAAGGGTCTGCATAGCGATGACGAGGAAGAGACCCGACCGCCGAACAATAGAGGACAGAAGGGTTTCCCCCCACAAGTGCGGACGGTGAACATGATATACGCAACCCACTTACCCAAAAGGGAGCGGAAGCGTGCACTCAGGGATGTATACGCGATGGAGCCAGTTGCCCCGAAGTTCAATCCATGGTCCTCCTGCCCAATCACTTTTGACCGAAGGGACCACCCCACCAGCATCTGCCACGGCGGATTTTCCGCGTTGGTTTTAGACCCAATCGTGGATGGATTTCACCTCACCAGAGTCCTGACGGACGGTGGCAGCAGCCTGAACCTGCTTTATCAGGATACAGTGCGCAAAATGGGCATAGACCCCTCACGGATTAAACCTACAAAGACGACCTTTAAAGGCGTCATACCAGGTGTAGAGGCCAATTGTACAGGCTCAGTTACACTGGAAGTGGTATTCGGATCCCCGGATAACTTCCGAAGCGAAGAGTTAATCTTCGACACAGTTCCGTTCCGCAGCGGCTATCATGCTCTGCTCGGATGCACCGCGTTTGCAAAATTCAACGTGGTACCACACTACGCATACCTTAAGCTCAAGATGCCAGGCCCTCGAGGAGTCATCACGGTCAACGGAAACACTGAACACTCTCTCCGAACGGAGGAACATATAGCTGCTCTCGCGGCAGAAGTACAGTGCAGCCTCTTAAGGCAATTCTCGAGTCCGGCCGTCAAGTGACCGGGCACGGCTAAACGCGCCTGGAGTAACCTACAACAAGACCACTTGGCACGTTCCGAGCACGCGTAGCAATGCGGCCCCAACCCCAGCCCCTACAAAATTTCAAGACGGGTCCTTCACGTACATCATTACGCTCTGAAGATACCATGGGCATAGGGGGAGGGGCACGACCACGATAGGCCCAGAATGCGGCTTAACCACACCAGGCGCTCTCAAGTGTTTCGTTCTTTTTTCTTTTCTTTTTTCTTTACCCACAGGACCCCGTTCATTAGAGGCCCTGTCCGACAGTAGACTTGCCGCACTCACGATACAACAGCTAGGGAAGGAGAAATGCTACGATGAATATCCAGGTGGTCTCCATTATGAGCATTAAATCTGTTTTATACACCATTCCGCAGCCTACCCCTGGAGGGGGACATGTTTAATAGTCTCATCCCTTACTTATTGCACCATTTGTATCGTTCTGCGTTCACAACAGTATTTCCTGAATAAACAATGCACCTTTTTGCTTACAATTGCATTCCTTTCTTAATACGTATGTTCATTTATGACATGTTGCATCCGTACACTTTGGTACGGCTAAATACACCAGGGGCTTATGTTTCCCACATCATGGTGCGATAAGTCCGAACACTTTCACAAGTGCGGCACCCCGAACTTATAGCATTATATGCATCGGCTCCGAATCATGTCTTGGGTCAATAGTTGGGTTTGCCCGGCTCCCATGTTTTGGTACCTTATGTTCCGTTGTATCGGCTAAGGTAGCACTGGGAGAACCACTGCGATTGCGCTCCAGTTGAGCTGGGCGAGCGCCTCAGTGGAGAAAGCTAAAACTGACCGTCACGATGAGGCGAGAGCCGGTCGCTGTTCGAGAGGTTTTTTCGAGTCCCTAAAGACTTATGCCGCTTAGAGCGAGGAACCGGCTTTGTCCGGCCCAGGCGTGGATAGCGCCCCAAATTCGGCCTTCCGAACACTAGGGGCTTCGCCGAAATTTAAAATTATAGAATTCTATGGCTAAGTGAGAGTGTTCAAGCATTACAAGTCCAGTTGCCTTGTCCATTGTGTTGAGCGCCTCCCTAGATGGACCCAAAAATGGGAACAAGAGCGCTCAAATTTATCCCGAACACCCCAGCACTCGTGGCATGGGGGCCGAAGCCGACGACTTGCCATCTCTCAGATTTGATAAACGGCCGCACAGAAGGTAATATTTTAAATTAACAAGCGTTGCTTAGCGCATATGAACAAAGTTTTCAGCGCACAGGATAACAAAATGCGAGTCTACTCAAATATTACATCTTTGGAGCACTCACCCGCAATAGTGCGGGCACCCTTCAGAACAGTCTTATAATACATCTCGGGAGTACGATACTCCTTGCCCAGCGGTGGCGCGTCCGTCACAAGCTTCTCAGCATCCATCTTGCCCCAGTGCACCTTTGCGCGGGCAAGGGCCCGACGGGCACCTTCAATACAGGCGGAGTGCTTGATGACTTCAACCCATGGACACGCATCCACCAGCCGCCGCACCAGGCCGAAGTAGCTCCCAGGCACGGCCTCCTTAGGCCACAGCCGAACTATGAGGCCCCTCATGGCCTGTTCGGCCACCTTGTGGAGCTCCACCAGCTGCTTCAGCTGGTCGCTAAGGGGCACCGGATGTCCGGCCTCAGCATACTGAGACCAGAAGACCTTCTCCGTTGAGCTCCCCTCCTCGGCCCGGTAGAAAGCGGCAGCATCGGACACGCTGCGAGGAAGATCTGCGAACGCTCCTGGAGAGCTCCGAATTCGGGTAAGTGATAGGTAATTCACACTCACATGCTTACTTTGCATGAAAAATGCCTTACCCGCTGCTATTTTCTTCAACGCCTCGATTTCTTGGAGGGCCTTGTAGGCTTCGGCCTTAGCAGCTTTGGCACTCTCAAGAGCCGATGCAAGCTCGGACTCTCGAGTCTTCGAGTCACGCTCCAGGCTCTCATGTTTTTCCACGAGATCCTGGAGCTCTTGTTGTACGTCCGCCACCCGCGCCTCCTGCTTCTCTCGCTCGGTGCGCTCCGCGGCCGCATTATGTTCGGCCGCGGACACCGCCTCCTTCAGGGTCGCCACCTCGGTCATGGCACCTGCAATACACATGTTATCCTTGTCAATTTCTTGCAACCAAATCCTTTTCTGTAAGGTACAATCTTAATACGGTGTTATTCACCTTCCTTGTCCTCGAGCTGCTTCTTGGCACGGCCGAGCTCGTTCTCGGACCGCTCGAGGCTTTGCTTCAAAGCATTGACCTCCGCAGTCAGTGCGGCAGAGGTCAGCAGCACAGCCTGCAATCCCATATTGACATATTTTTATATATGACTCCTGTGTATATCTTTTTAGATCCTCAGTCCGGCTTTTCTTTACGAATACCGAACCGAGCATCAGGGGCTACTGTCTATGCGGTACTATTCTACATATATCAAAATTCTTACCTCAAAGCCTGTTAGAAGGCTGCTGCAGGCTTCGGTCAGCCCGCTCTTGGCGAGCTGAACCTTCTGAATCACCGCACTCATGAAGGTGCGGTGTTCCTCTTCAATGGAGGCGCCGTTGAGCGCCTCCAGCAAGCTATCCGGTGCCTCCGGTTGGACGGAGGCAGCCGGCGTCGTAGTCTTGCCCTTCTTACGAAGGGGCCGCCCGCCGGACTCCGGAGCCACTTCAGGTTCCGGTGCGGAGTCCGGCGCAAAGTCCGGGAGGTTGCCCTGCGGCACCTCCGGGGCCTCCCCCTCCTGGCGGGTCCCTTCCCGGGATCCCACCTCGGCATCGTCCGCATCACGAGGGGTGGAGGCGGTCGGCAGGGAATCCATATCCGACGCACCCAAGGACCCGCTCGACGAAGCGGGAAAATCATCCTTGGGCGGACTGCAGGGTTGTATGCGGCATTAGAAAGACACTATGTGGCGAAAAGAAAAACCATGAAGTTATTCAGGAGTCCGGATACTTACGATCTCGCCAGGGGCTTGGCCCTTGGAGGCCAATCCTCATCGTCATCACTGGCGTTGGCGGAGCAGTCCGGGGGGACAGTCTTTCCCTTCTTGGATCCTTCGGCCTCCCTCGTTGGGGAAGCCTTCCTTTTCTTCCCTCCCCCCGCTGGGGAAGAGGCCTTCTTCTTCTCCTCCTCACCTTTGTGGGAGGAGTCTGCCTCGGAGTCATCGTCCGATGACACCTGAAAACAGGAACTCTTCCGAGTGCCCGTGGCCTTCTTCTTGGCCTTCTTCTCCGGCACCACGTGGGGTGCCGGAGCCAGCACCCCGTTAAGCGGGCGTCCGCTGGGTCCTCTGGCAATGGGGCCGGACAGATAGTCTGTTCAGCCTTCTTCAGCCAGTCCTGTCAAAGGAGAGGGAGTTTAGATCCCGCATAGAGTCAAACTATGGAAAACAAGTGTCCCGTAAAGGGAAAATCACTTACCTCGCTAGCCGGGCGCTGCCAGCTGAATCCGCGATCTTCGGTAGCGGATGCGGGGGCCTCGGCACCTTTAAACAACACCTTCCAGACATCTTCGTACGTGGTGTCGAAGAGCCCACTCAAAGTCTGGTGCTGCGCCGGATCGAACTCCCACATACTGAAGCCCCGTCGTTGGCACGGGAGAATCCGGCGGACAAGCATGACCTGGACTACGTTGACAAGCTTGAGCTTCTTGTTCACCAGCTTTTTGATGCAGGCTTGGAGCCCGGTCAGCTCCTCCGAATCACCCCATGTCCGGCCGCTCTCTTTCCAGGAGGTGAGCCGTATGGGGATGCCAGATCTGAATTCGGGGGCCGCTGCCCATTCAGGGTCACGCGGCTCGGTGATGTAGAACCACCCCGATTGCCACCCCTTAATGGTTTCCACGAAAGTGCCCTCAAGCCAAGTAACGTTGAGCATCTTGCCCACCATGGCGCCTTCGCACTCCGCTTGGCTGCCCTTTACCACCTTCGGCTTGATACTGAAGGTCTTGAGCCACAAGCCGAAGTGGGGCTGGATGCAGAGGAAGGCCTCGCACACGACGATAAACGCTGAAATATTGAGGATAAAATTCGGGGCCAGATCATCGAAATCCAGGCCGTAGTAGAACATGAGCCCCCGGACAAAGGGATGGAGTGGGAAGCCCAGTCCACGGAGGAAATGGGGAAGAAATACTACCCTCTCGTGGGGCCTAGGGGTGGGAATGAGCTCTCCCTCATCGGGGAGCTGGTGCGCGATGTCGTTGGGCAGATATCCGGCGCTGCGCAGCTTCTGGATGTGCCCCTCCGTAACGGAGGAGGCCATCCACTTGCCTCCCGCTCTGGACATAGTTGGAGAAGGTTGAGGTGAGATGTGCGGACTTGGGCGCTGGAGCTCGAGTTCGCGGAGATGGATAAGCCGAGGAGGAAGAAGGTGCAGGTAAAAGGGTTGGATCTTTATCCCCTTATATGGGCGGACGGAAACACGCGTCCCCACCAGCCTGATAAAACTCGCTTATCCCCCAAGTGCCGCACTCAATGGCGCGGTTGGGTTACCCACGTCCATATTGATGGGAATCCTGGAATAAGGGGAACACGATCTCTGCTTCGACAAGACGTGCCAAGGGAACCGCTTCGCTAAACACACTAAGGTGGTACAATAAAAACGATTCGAGTAAAGGCTTGGTAGTGGTGTGACGTCACGCCACAAAATCGTTAGCAGATTGAACTTGTGTAAATATTATTCTCTCTACGGTGGTATGTGGAATTTATTTTGCAGAGCCAGACACTATCCTGGTGTTCACAATCTTCTATAAATTGTTCGGAGAAGGAACCCGCCTTGCAATGCCGAAGACAACATGCGCGCCGGACTCATCGTCATTGAAGCCTAGTTCAGGGGCTACTGAGGGAGTCCTGGACTAGGGGGTGTCTGGATAGCCGGACTATCATCATCGGCCGGACTCCAAGACTATGAAGATACAAGATTGAAGACTTCGTCCCGTGTCCGGATGGGACTTTCCTTGGCGTGGAAGGCAAGCTTGGCGATATGGATATGTAGATCTCCTACCATTGTAACCGACTCTGTGTAACCCTAGCCCTCTCCGGTGTCTATATAAACCGGATGGCTTTAGTCCGTAGGACGAACAACAATCATACCATAGGCTAGCTTCTAGGGTTTAGCCTCCTTGATCTCATGGTAGATCTACTCTTGTAATACCCACATCATCAATATCAATCAAGCAGGATGTAGGGTTTTACCTCCATCAAGAGGGCCCGAACCTGGGTAAAACATCGTGTCCCTTGTCTCCTGTTACCATCCGCCTAGACGCATAGCTTGGGACCCCCTACCCGAGATCCGCCGGTTTTGACACCGACAACCCCCCTTAAGAAAAATCTCGTCCTCGAGATTTGCTAAGGGTTGTTTTGAAAGATGTTACTCCTATCATCAAAGTAATATCACAAAAATAACCATCCTTTTCAAGAAATTAAAATGTGGCTACAGTGAACGGGCAATAAGTGGTGTAAAACTACAGTGTGGCATACTGGTGTTGCGGGGAAAAATTTTACGGGAAAACTTTTACTATTGATTACAATAAATTTAGAATAAATTTCTAAATTACTGAAATACGTTGGTCGTACCCAACAGCACAGTGCTCTCTCTGGCTGACAGGTGGACCCGGGGTCCATTGTTGGTCTCTTCCTCTACCTCTGGTTCTCTCTTCTTCCTCTCTCTCGCGCGCTTCCCCGCGCTTTCTCCACCGGCGATGTCTAGCTCGTAGGGCATCTAGGCCGTACTGTGGTAGTGCACGGCATGCTAGCTGCCGGCGTAGCGTGCACTCACCTTGCAGGCCAGTGTGCTGTCGGCACTGCTCGCGGATTCGCCTCTGAACACCGGTGATCGAGCGACGAGCGGTGATGGTGGACCTCGCCCACCATACACCGATCTCGAGCTATAAAACGACTGAGGTGCTCCTTTCTTCTTCCCCACACCTGGCCTCGCTTCTCCTTCTCCTTCCTTCTCCTTCATTTCTATTTGCAGGAGCTCGAGACGAGGCTCTAATGGCGGACGTGATGCCAGACTGGTACGTGGTCCTGATGTGCGGAGGGTTGGCGGCATTGTTGGGGTTCTCCGTGCTCCTGTGCGTGATGATCCTCGATGATCGTCGTGATGCTACCGCTTGAGTGTTAGCTCTCCGCGGTGGTGGCGATCATGAGGATCAGGTGCGGTTTCAGGTGCTAACTGCTGTCACGGTGCCAGAGGTAACTTGTACCCAAGTAAACGCCCACTAATCTCTCCATCAGAGGTTGTGTGTGCTAGGGAGGTGACCAGTTAGGTGCAAAATGTATACGGGCATTTGCAATTAGTGCATGTGGTTGAGTGGTTGTGGAGGTGCGTCTGCTGTCATGGTGCTGCGTGAATAAATGTCTATGTCGTGAAGAGATATACGCTGCAACAACTTAGGGAAAAATCTCACTTCAGGATTTACCGAGAGTGAAAACAGTTAATAAAAAACCGTAGTAAAAACCACTCACATTGCTTGAAACCAAAGATTTAATTCACCGCACAAATTTAGGATACCACGCATAAGTTGCGACATATAAATAAATGCAGGGATAAAAAAGCATATCAGTGACGTCTATAACGACAACGATAAATGGACAGGGTCCTGAGAAAAAGTCTCTGGAATCGGGGCACACTCTACTTCTATCGGGGGAAGCGGATTGACTAGTCGATGAATGTGCCTCTCTTGGTCGGGCCTCAGTGATCTGCCGATGGCGATCTGAGGATTCAAATCAGCGAGGCTCTGGAGATAACCCATCACTCATTGGGTCAAACGCTTTTGAGCGATGACATACTGGGCAAGGTTGGCCAGTACTGGGTCTCTCTCGATTCGTCCACCGGGAAAAGATGCTACTTCTCCGGGTGTTGCATGACTCGGAAAGTAATAATACCCTCGATCGCTGGCATAGGGTACCGTGAATCGAAGGCGAGCAAGTGCTTCATACGCAGCAGCTTCTATGGCCATATGCGGAGTTGGCATAGATTTCCCCACGAAGGAAACTTCCGTTGGGTCTTGGTCTGGGTTTGCGGGAGGGATGTGCACTATTGCCCAATATTTCGAGGTGGAAGGGGTGATCCTCGATTTGAGCAACTCGTACTGGGGTGGGTGGATAGCACTCATGGTACTGCAGGTAAAGTCCCACAATTTTAACAAAGCTACCTGGAGTTGCCTCTGGAGTTCTCAGATAAATACTAGGGCTCGGCATGGCAAAGAAATGGCTGTGAGAGTTGTGCACCAGGTGAGGGATACTTGGCAAGGTCACGAGGTGGCCTTTTATATAGCATTGGGGATGGGTTATTTACCGTGGTGAAGGGTAACTAGTTTGTCGAGTCGGCTCTATGGGGTCGGGGTCAATGCTATAGATACACATATCTCACAAAAGTGACGTATTACTGTGGGTGTCGTCGGGGTGGTTTTGGTAGTTGTGCCCGAAAAAAATGTAACCGCCTGCTAACATATTTTTGCATGGATACTATTCAAAACAGAGGCACACAAGCAGGATGCGTTTATTCACAAGGTCACATGATTGTAAGGTGTGGACATACTGAGACTCGGTACTATTCGAGTGACTTAGTCTACCTCATTTATATCTAAGCAGGCGTGCCTTGTGGACGTCGAGGCTTCTCCACGGGTTTCACCGTCGGGATTAGCTGGAGGGGGTTGAGGGGATGCCGGGTCGGGGTAGCGATGATGACCATCCCGGGGATTGTTGGCCACAATCCTGCTGGAGCGTGTTCCCAAAAGGCGATGAAGCACTTCTGGGGACACCAAAGTATTTTGGTCGATGGCTGGGGCAGACCTCAAGGACTCGATCGGGTGTCTGAACAGCACAACTGGGTTGTCGGCGTCGGGCTCATCTTCTCCTCTCGCCGAGGCTCGGTGAACCAGTTCTCCACGAGCTGCGATCAGATCAAGGGTGATTTGATCAAACAGTTCCTCTAGTGCACCTACATAGTGCACTAGATGCAACAAAGCAGAATCCGTCTCGTGTTCTCCGTTGGCAACTTGGGGTGGCCTACCATACCCGTCACGGCTGGGGTAGTAGTAGAACGAGCGGCAGTTAACTCTGGGCGACAAGTGCCGGAGTTGAACTACAGCCTCTCGAGCAGCTAGTTGGATGGCTTGTGGCTCAAAGGAAGTTGTCCTTCTGGTGAACCTGTAGGGGCATTCTGGTGATAGACCCCTACCATAGACGTGCACAGTGGCCCAGAATTAACGGCTCTCACCACTCATGGGTCCTTGGTACACAACATATTCTGGGGGCTCTTCTAATGCAAAGGCACGGCGGGTGAGGTTTGCTAGCATGGTCACAAAACCTCCAAGGTTGGTTGTTGTGGTCTCATTGTGCATGACGGGGCCAGGCATTACAGCTCGGTTTGGGGAAGAGGTTGTGTTGTGCTGTGTTGAGGCTAGCGTGCCCTTTTTATAAAAAAAGGGGACGGAGTCTTCCTTCGCACGCTTGCGAATGAGACAATTTAGGTGTTGACCACTAGCGCGTGATCGACAGGCTAGGCTGATAGGTTGGGCACCGACTGCCAAAAGGTGTCGGGTCACTGTGTGGCTATCTTGCATGGGAAGCTTGGCCGGGGCTAGGTTAAGGTCTGGTGGGTTGGTTAATCTAGGTTTTTTGACCTGGCTAAGATAGGATTAGCCAATGGTCAGCCTGGCCCTGATACCAAGTTTGTCAGGACTGGATTTTCGGGATATCAATTTCCCAAAAATGGTCCTTGTGCTCACCAGCCCCAGGATCACTGTTAGTTGGCGAGACACCATCTTGATACAGAAAATCCAAGCAAAATACATAATATGTAGTACAAGACCATTCTGGCCTATGACTACAACAAATGGTTTCTAATGGATGATGGTGGAAGCGGTTTGTGGTCTTTCAGCGTCTATGGGACTCCATTTCCCATAGGAATAGCTAACCTGGATAACTCCTATCTTCGCGAGGCTACTATCACCATTACTTAGGTTCTGGAGCTGTCATCGCAATGCTCCTCTCCAAGCAAGAAATCTGGCCAAGACAATAGCCAGGGACAAGCCAGTGAGTACTTTGAATGTACTCGCAAACATTATGAACACGGGTATAATATAACAAACGATAATCATGCTCTGAAATATTCTATGATCACAACATCAGTCGTAAAATAAAATCCCTGATGCATGCAAGCAGGTTATTTATATACAACATGAATATGCAATAACAGAGTAGAAATAAAATGCACCGATCAGGTGTCTGAAGCGACGCCTCGAAAGGATAGTAGATAACAAGCATGCCTCAGTCGGGTGTCTGAGCGACACCACATAAAGGGCTTATAAATAATAGAAATAACAAGCATGCCACAATCGGGCGTCTCAGCGACACCACATAAAGGGCTTATAAAGTAAATAAATAACAAGCATGCCACAGTCGGGCGTCTCAGCGACACCACATAAAGGGCTTATAAAGTAAATAAATAACAAGCATGCCACAGTCGGGTGTCTCAGCGACACCACATAAAGGGCTTATAAATAATTTAATCACAGTGAATATCCAGGCAGTAGAACTGTCCCAGGGATACTCAATAATACAAATAATGTAAATGGTTAGTCCAAAATAGTAATAATCATAATCATCATAAGTCACAAGTCATGATCCATGTTCTGGTTTAGTAGTTTCTTCTCCGAAGACCGACACTAAGACCGACACTTGACCCATCCCAGACTGTAGTCCTTAACCATGGACACGGCTATTCGAATAGATTTAACCTCTGTAGAGGGTGTACTCTTTTCCCACGAGTAGCGGATTTCCTTAGTCCATCGGGACTAATTCCATCTATGGTCTTTTAATTGAAAACACACCTGACTCGCACACACTAGCTTAACTTACTGGTGTCTGGAATCACCCACGACACCTGTCATGCAAAACTCTAAGTGGGGAGGCTACAACCTCGATTAGCATGGGATCAAATTTATACCACGTGCTACTAAGGGGCGCCCCCCTCTCGGTCCCAACCGGAAACACCCATGCCCCCGGACCAGGTGGCCTGCCTACCAGATGCAGCCGGTATCTTCCACCATGGCCTCTCTGTACGGTGTGTGCCAAGAAAGGCGTTGACAATTTACTGAACTGTACCCTACCTGCGGCAGGGACAAGTGGTAGTATGAAACAAGTATGGGGGTTACTGGAACAAGACTCGATTTACGGTCGACTCGGGAGGTTTAAGTATTCCCTGCATGATTAGCATAACAAATGTACTTTCAACCAACAGACAGAATCACCACTCATCATACCCCGTCATGCCATTCTAGACACAACCGTCTCGATGAGGAACTAGGGGAAAGCTCGTGTCTACCCAAGACAGAGACTTTCCCGGCTTCCTTCCGGTATGCATGAAAGGCATGCGAGGGTGATTACTATCACAACGTATCAAATTTCAGTAGCTCGGAATCGTCAATATGCACTTATGAGTATGTTCATATCATCACATAAAATAACGAAAACTCCAAGACAAGGAGTGTTGTAACCGTATCAAACAACTCACAACAATATTATGACAGGGTTCAGAATGCTTGCCTTCAAGTTGTGGAGAGGCAGGGTGCATTCCAAAACTTTTGAAAGTTTTCTTCTCTCTCCAACAAATCCTATTTTTGAAAATATTCAAATTAATACATAGTTTCAAAGCAGTGCAAAAAATTGTTTGAAAATTTTTCAAATAAATATGGAAATAAACTAGGCAAAATTTGGGAAAGGTAGGAAAAAGAATCAACTCATTTGGAGTTATATTTAAAAAGTTATAGCCAGTCAAAGTTTAGTCAAATTTCTGTTTTCAAAATAAAACAGAAAAAGAAAAATGTTTCGAAAAAAAACACGTCGAAGACGTACTCCGGGTTTACGCCTCCACTTACGCCAGCGTGGACCGGCGCTGGGTCACTGACAGTGGGTCCAGGGGGCCCACTGGTCAGGTTTGACCGGTCGCCCCCACCTCCTTCCTCCTCTGGCCGAATGGAGGCGGGGCTCTGGCGATCGACGCCGGCGATTGGCGGCTCCTCGCGGGCTCCGGAGGGCAGGGATGGATCCGCCAGTCTAGGGCAGTCCTCCCGGTGGTCAAGGGGGTGGCGGGGATGGAGGGAGTCACCGGTGGCAAGCTTCGAGGCGGACGGCGGCTTCGGGAGAGTTGGGGCTTCGCGCTATGG
Organism: Triticum aestivum; assembly: GCF_018294505.1. NCBI lineage: Eukaryota > Viridiplantae > Streptophyta > Magnoliopsida > Poales > Poaceae > Triticum > Triticum aestivum. The sequence continues at coordinate 572,108,965 of NC_057813.1, forward strand.
TGGTTCCCGAGCGAGTTTGAGGTGTTGGGTGGCTCCATGAGATCGAGGGGAAGGGGATGGTGGCACTAATTGGACGGGGGAGGCTCTGGTTGCGACGAGGGGAGCCGGAGAGTGGCGGCGGCCGAACCTGCCGGAATGGGGAAGAAGGCTTCCCGCCATCGCTTGCTGGCCGTGGGGGCTTTGGAGGAGTGGCTTGAGGTCGTCTGGGTGCCTGGTCGAGCTCGGGGTCCCTTTTATAGGCAGTCAAGGTCGGTTCCCACGGCGGCCGTGGATAGGATCGACGGCGAACCACCGTTCTGTAGCTGCAGGGCGACGTGGTGATGGCTGGCAGGGTCTGGCAGGGCGAGGGGATGAGCTCGAGCTGTTCAGGGCGAGCTGGCGCACGACTGTGGCTCGGGCAGCACCGTCCAGGGCAGAGGTTGTTGTGGCCAGTCGCTAGTTGCCACGGCCGACCTAACGGCGGTGCTGTGGGGCTCCAGGGGCGGCTTTGCGGCAAGGGAGGGGGCGGCCATGCTGGCTGTGAGTGGGGAAGGGCCAGAACGAGCGCGGGGCGACGGCAGTGGGACACGGCGACTTGGTGCGCGCGCGTGCAAAACATGCGCTCTGGGCGCGTCCAGCGCACGCATGCGAGGTGTTCGGCAAAATGCCAATGCTTGCCAGGAGGCTTGGGTGGGTCTAGGGTTTAACAGGTGTAGGTTAGAGTCATCTAGGAGCTTAGTGGACATGCTGGTTAGGCCATTAGGGCAACTTCATAATGCAAGTCCACAAGCATGCCAAAACTGGCCATTCTCCTAACCTGTTCGATGAAATGCCAAGTGCCTCTAGGCATCTCTTGGGGTGGCCAAAAACTCCAGACCAATGTCTCTTTAGATGTTAAAGAGGGTGGCAAGGTTAGTTTGTCAAAAACAAAAACTTGTTAGTGCAAGTTTTTGAGAAAACCAATTCTGGACAGAAACTAGAGGCTATCATTTCATGGACCAAAAATACCCCAATGGGTCCACTCTCCTGGACTTAAGGGTTTTGTAGGGTGGACTATAAGCAGGAAAAATAACCATGGCCAACAGAGCAAAATAAAAATGGGGTTGCAGTAGAAAATGCCAAACTGGACCAGAGAGCAAAAGAGGATGGTTTGCTCAAATTGTTTAAAGAACATCAATGGGTTTTTGCACAAAGTTAAATTATATACTCCTACTGACCCCCCCCCCTAATTTTGGTGGAAGTTTTGAAAGAATAGTTAAATAGGTTGTAGTGCAAAAGAGCAACTGGTCCAGATTTGAAAACTTGGGGTAAAGCTCAAAATATCCAAATGACTGAAGGGTATTTTTGCATAAAAGTGATTTAGGAACATCACATGTCATCCCCAAATTTTGGTGGGATTTTTAAATAAATTTATCAAAGGGTTGTAGTGCAAATGGGACCTTAAAACTTATGAAAATTTATTTTCAAGGAAATAGAGCTCAGGGGAAATAATTATATAAATAATTCCACTAATAAAAGAAATGCTTCAAGAGAGGGTATACAAGTCCAACAACATTTGAAAAGTTTTTCCTTGTGGTGGAAACTTCACAATTTAGGGGAAAGAGTGTTTCTGAAACAAAAGAAAATCCAGAAAAATAAAAATTAAATTTACCAGGGCCAAATTTTAATCAATAAACCATGGTTAAATTTTTGGGGTTTTACAGAGTTGTACTAAGTTATTTAAATATTGAATAGCCGGTGTAACAGATGAGTTTTCATCCGAAACCCTGATACTTCGTAAGAGATAGTCCAGTTCAAACACGAAGTGCATCCAGTTTTTGTGGTAACCCTGTCTACTTTTTTGCACATGCTATGCGGGTGAAATGATGATACCTTGCCAAGTTTCAACCTTTTCAGAGTTCATTTTGTAGTGCTTTTCACTTTCACGGTTATTTAGCTCTGAAAACAAATCAGTAAATGCATCGAAAATAGAAAATTATGTCAGAAAGGGTTGAAAGTTGATGACGTGGATTTGAATTGTGCATCTGAACGCAAAAAAGTCCGGAGTTGTACTAAGTTATTAAAATATTGAATAGCCGGTGTAACAGATGAGTTTTCGTCCGAAACCCTGATACTTCGAAAGAGATTGTCCAGTTTGTACACAAAGTGCATCCAGTTTTTGCCGTAACCCTCTCTACTTTTTGCACATGCTATGCGGATGAAATGATGATACCTTGCCAAGTTTCAACCTTTTCAGAGTTCATTTTGTAGTGCTTTTCACTTTCACGGTGATTTAGCTCTGAAAACAAATCAGTAAATGCATCGAAAATAGCAAATTATGTCATAAAGGATTGAAAGTTGATGACATGGATTTGAATTGTGCATCTGAATGCAAAAAAAAAGTCCAGAGTTGTACTAAGTTATTAAAATATTGAATAGCCGTTGTAACAGATGAGTTTTCGTCCGATCCCCTGATACTTTGTACGAGATTGTCCGGTTCGAACCGGCTCTTGTGTAAACATGTAAAAATATACATAAAAATACATTGATCAGTACCGCCTTTCAGCCAAAACACGCTATTGCTATAGAGAAATACATCACAAATACATTGATCATCAATGATCTTCTTGTGTACAATCTGAATTGTCAATATGAGTTCTCTCCGGTTGGAACAAGAGAAGACTCATATTGTGGCCACAAAATCTACACATAGAGTTCAATGAACACCAAGTGGTTGTGATAGTTTGAGAAGTAACATAATTAAGGTGGTAAAAATTTTGTTAGCGGAGCGAGGTGGGACTCAAAACCCGCTTGTCGGTGTCAAAACCGGCGGATCTCGGGTAGGAGGTCCTGAACTGTGTGTCTAAGGCTAATGGTAATAGGAGGCGGGGACACGATGTTTACCCAGGTTCGGGCCCTCTCTATGGAGGTAATACCCTACTTCCTGCTTGATTGATCTTGATGATATGAGTATTACAAGAGTTGATCTACCACGAGATCGTAGAGGCTAAACCCTAGAAGCTAGCCTATGATTATGATTGTTGTTGTCCTATGGACTAAACCCTCCTGTTTATATAGACACCTTAGGGGGCTAGGGTTACATAGAGTCGGTTACAGAGAAGGGAATCTACATATCCGAATTGCCAAGCTTGGATTCCACGCAAAGGAGAGTCCCACCCGGACACGGGACCAAGTCTTCAATCTTGTATCTTCATAGTCGAATAGTCTGGCATAAGCATATAGTCTGGTTCTCCAAGGACCCCCTAATCCAGGACTCCCTCAGTAGCCCCTGAACCAGGCTTCAATGACGATGAGTCCGGCGCGTAGATTGTCTTCGGCATTGCAAGGTGGGTTCCTTCTCTCAATACTCCAAAGTAGATCTTGAACACAAGAATCGTGCCCGGCTCTGCAAAACAAATTCCTAATATCACCGTAGAGAGTACAATATTCCACGAGTCTAATCTGCTGACAACTTTTCCATAGCATGACATCATGTCGTGGCCCAGTCATTATTCGAACCATTTTCTCAACCTGCTACTACACATCTTGCGAGGCGGTTTTATTGGCACGTCTTGTCGAAGCAGATATCGTGTCCCCTTATCACGGGATCCTCATCAATACGGGCGTGGGCAACCCAACAAAGCCATTAGCATGGCGCTTGGGGAATAAGCGAGTTTCTAGGGCAAGTGGGGAGGCGCATGATCCCTGCTGCCTTTATAAGGAGACAAGGATTCCCCTTGTTTCACCCACGCCTTCTTCTTCCTCCACTCATCCATTCTCGAGCTCCAATGCCCAAGCTTTCACCTTCTCCGCAAAAACAGTCCGAACATGTCCGGAGCGAGAGGCAAGTGGATGGCCTCCTCCGTTACGAAGGAGGACATCAAGAAGCTTCGGGAGGCCCGATATTTGTCCATAGACATTGTGCATCGGCTTCCGACCGAAGGGCAGATCATCCCTACCCCGAAACCGCAGGAAAGGGTAGTATTCCTCTCCCACTTTGTCCGTGGGCTGGGATTCCCTCTCCACCCGTTCGTCTGCGGACTAATGTTCTACTACGGGCTGGACTTCCATGATTTGGCCCCCAACTCCATCCTCAACATCTCGGTGTTTATCATCATGTGCGAGGCCTTCCTCCGCATCACACCCCACTTCGGCCTATGGCTGGAGACCTTCAACGTGAAGCCCAAGGTGGTGAGCGGCCAACAAGCAGAGTGCGGAGGCACCATGGTGGGCAAGATACCCAATGTCACCTGGCCCGAAGGCTCCTTTGTGGAGACTATGAAGGGTTGGCAATCGGGGTGGTTCTACATCACCGAGTCGCACGACGCCAATTGGGCGGCGACCCCCGAATTTTGATCCGGCGTCCCCATGCGGCTCACCTCCTGGAAAGAGAAGGGCATAGCCTGGGGCTCAGCGTAAGAACTGACCGGACTTCAGACATGCGTCCAAAATATGATAAGCAAGAAAATCAAGCTTGTCAACGTGGTCCAAGTTATGCTCCTCCGTCGGATCCTTCTGTGTCAGAGACGGATTTGCAATATGTGGGAGTTCGACCCGGCCAAACACCAGACACTGCGAGAGCTCTTCGGCACGACGCATGAAGACACCTGGAAGGTGCTCTTCAAGGCCAATGAGGTACCACCACCCACAACCAAAGATCACGGGCTTAGCGCATAACGCCGAGCTAATCTGGTAAGTTTTCATATTCGCAAGATATGCCTTTTACTAGCACATCCACGGGAGGAATCTAAGCCTCCATGCCAATCTCACAGGCCTGGGTAGCGATAGAGGAGCGGATTAACTGTCCGGCTCCGCTACCTGAAGATCCAGAATCGCCTCTTCTAACGAAGATGTTGTTTCCGGCGCCCTATGAGGTGTCGGAGAAGAAGGCCAAGAAGATGGCCGCGGGGACCAGAGATGGTCTCCGGCGCAAGGTTGCACTGGACATGACGTCCGAAGACACCAAGACGCACTCCTCCACCGAAGACGAGGAGGAGGAGGAGAAAATCCATCTCCCCCAACTAGGGGGAAAAGAAGAGGAAGCTCGCCCCGCATGGGGAGGCTGAATTGTCCAAGAAGGGAAAAACCTTCCTTCCGGACCTTTCCACCGCAGCCACCAATAGCGGCGAGGAGTGGGAACCCAGGGTCAAGCCCCTGGATAAGTCTTAAGTATCCGGACAAAATAGTATTTCCGGTATGTTTTCTTTATCGCTTCTTAACGTGCCAGACGTGCACCTGCAGTTCGGCCAAATCCAACATCGAGATATCCTCCTCTTTGGAGGGATTGCTGGACCTGCCGATGATGAACAGTGATTCACTTCCGACAGCCTCCTCCCTCAGGGCCGCGTACGACACCGAGGTGTTTTCTCGAAGGATACCAGGTCAAGGGGAGACAGTTCCGGAGACGCCCCCGGGTGAAATCCCAGTCACCGGGCACATGGGGGGAAGACCCCCATGGACTCCGATAATGGGGGCCGCAGGCAGTTTGGCCCCCAGCTGAATACGGCTCCAGAAACCCAAGTGGTTCCGGATTCAGGCAGGCAGCCTCTCCCTGAGGAGGGCGAGCCGCCTGTACCGATGACCTCTGTCCATCCAGAGGAACCGAACAGGTTCCTGGAAACGCTTCGCAGCGCTTCCATTGATGAAGAACACCGTACTCTTATGAGTACAGTGATTGAGAAGGTCCGGTCCACCAAAAGCGGATTCACCGAAGCCTGCGCTAGCCTTCTAACAGGCTTTGAGGTAAGTAATAAAATTGTGAGAGAATATCACAGTGCAGACAGTAGCCCCTGATGCTCTGTTTGGTGTTCGGAAAGAAAAGCCGAACAGAGGATCAAATAATGTCCACAGGAGTCTAACATAAGATGTCTATGTGAATAAGCAGGTGTCGCTGCTGGCCGCTGCCGCTCATACTGCGGAGGTCTCTGGACTAAAGCAGGACCTGGAGCAGACCGAGGGAGAGCTCGTCCTCGTGAAGAGGTAGTTGGAGGAAAGTCAAGGTACGCCATACCCTGCCTGTATACTGATACGTCCATTTTGCATCATGCTTTTATATCAATATTTATTGCATTATGGGTTGTTATTACACATTATGTCTCAATACTTATGGCCATTCTCTCTTATTTTACAAGGTTTACCATGAAGAGGGGGAATGCCAGCAGCTGGAATTCTGGCTGGAAAAGGAGCAAATATTGGAAACCTATTCTGCACAGCTCCAAAAATCATGAAACTCCACGAAAGTTATTTTTGGAATTAATAAGAATTATTGAGCGAAGAAAACACTAGAGAGGGCCCACACCCTGGCCATGAGGGTGGGGGCGCGCCCACCCCTACTGGGCGCACCCCCTGTCTCCTGGGGCCCCCTGGTGGCCCTCCGGTGCCCATCTTATGCTATATGAAGGCTTTTACCCTAAAAAAATCATAAGCAAGCTTACGGGACGAAACTCCGCCGCTACGAGGCGGAACCTTGGCGGAACCAATCTAGGGCTCCGGCAGAGCTGTTCTGCCGGGGAAACTTCCCTCCAGGAGGGGGAAATCATCACCATCATCATCACCAACGATCCTCTCATCGGGAGGGGGTCAATCTCCATCAACATCTTCACCAGCACCATCTTCTCTCAAAACCCTAGTTCATCTCTTGTATCCAATCTTGTATCAAAACCACAAATTGGTACCTATGGGTTGCTAGTAGTGTTAATTACTCCTTGTAGTTGATGCTAATTGGTTTACTTGGTGGAAGATCATATGTTCAGATCCTTAATGCATATTAATACTCCTCTGATTATGAACATGAATATACTCTATGAGTAGTTCCGTTTGTTCCTGAGGACATGGGTGAAGTCTTGCTATTAGTAGTCATGTGAATTTGGTATTCGTTCGATATTTTGATGAGATGTATGTTGTCTCTCCTCTAGAGGTGTTATGTGAACATCGACTACATGACACTTCACCATTATTTGGGCCTAGAGGAAGGCATTGGGAAGTAATAAGTAGATGATGGGTTGCTAGAGTGACAGAAGCTTAAACCCTAGTTTACGCGTTGCTTCGTAAGGGGCTGATTTGGATCCATATGTCTAATGCTGTGGTTAGGTTTACCTTAATACTTCTTTTGTATTTGTGGATTCTTGCAATAGGGGTTAATCATAAGTGGGATGCTTGTCCAAGTAAGGGCAGTACCCAAGCACCGGTCCACCCACATATCAAATTATCAAAGTACCGAACACGAATCATATGAGCATGATGAAAACTAGCTTGACGATAATTCCCATGTGTCCTTGGGGCGCTTTTCTCATTATAAGAAATTGTCCAGGCTTGTCCTTTGCTACAAAAAGGATTGGGCCACCTTTCTGCACTTTATTTACTTTCATTGCTTGTTACCCATTACAAATTATCCTATCACAAAACTATATGTTACCTTACTGAAAACCGCTTGTCATTTCCTTCTGCTCCTCGTTGGGTTCAACACTCTTACTTATTGAAAGGACTACGATAGATCCCCTATACTTGTGGGTCATCATATACTTATAAAGGATAAATGGTTTCTGCTGATAGAAGTGTCGTGAACTTTGATAGGGGCCACGACCGAAGTGGCGGCCCTTAAGAAGGCGCTGGCCGAGGCCAAAGACAAAGTGGCCAAGGAACACGCCGCATGCGAGAAGCAAGAGGCCCGGGTCAGCGAGGTCCAGCAAGAGCTCCAGGATTTCATCCAGAAGTATGAGTCCTTGGAGCATGACTCTAAGACTCAAGAGTCCGAGCTTGCCAAGGCCCTCTAGAGCGCACAAGACGCCAGAGCCGAAGCCTAGAAGGCCCTCCAGGAGACCCAAGTAGCCAAGAAGATTGCGGAGGGTAAGGTATTTGTTATGCAAAGCAAGCATGTGAAGGAGACTTTCCTTTTACTTACCTGAATTTGGAGTTCTCCAGGAGCATTTGCGGATCTGCCACACAGTATATCAGATGCCGCAGAGTTCTACCGAGCCAAAGAAGGGAGCTCAACGGAGAAGTTGTTCTGGTCTCAATATCTTGGGACAGAACATCCGATGCCCTTGAGCGACCAGCTGAAGCAACTGGTCGAGCTGCACAAGGCAGCCGAACTGGCCATGAAGGACCTCATAGTCCGGCTATGGCCTGCCGAGCCTATGCCCAGCAGCTACTTCGGTCTCGTGAAGCGGCTTGTGAGTTCCTGCCCACGACTTGAAGTCATAAAGCAGTCGGTTTGCATTGAAGGTGCACGGATGGCCTTTGCCAGTGCAAAGATGCATTGGGCGAAGATGGATGCCACGGCGCTGATGACCGAGGGGCCACCGAAGGGCAAGGAGCGCCGCCGACCCGAAAATTATTATGACAGTGTCCTGAAGGGCTCCCGCCTTGTGGCGGAGCAATGTACCAAGGATGTAATCTTTGAATGAATACATTCATTTTATCTTGTAATATGAAACAAGTTCATTTGCGCAATATAATGCTTGTTGATTTAAAATTTTACCTCCTATGAGGTCGTTTATAAAATCTGAGAGTTGGCCAGTCGTCGGCTTCTGCCCCCATGTAACTAGTACAGGGGTGTTCGGGATAAATCTAAACACTCTTTCCCAAGTTTTTGGTCCTTTGAGGAGGTGTCTAGCGCAACGAACAAGGCAATCAGACTATACAGCTTTATCACCCTCACTTAGCCATAGAGTTCTATAATTTTAAATTTTGGCGTAGCCCCTGGTATTCGGAAGGCCGAACTTGGGGTGCTATACACGCCTAAATCGGACAAAGACCGATTCCTCGCATAAAGCAGAAAAAATCTTTAAGGATTTGAAACCTCTCGAACAGCGACCAGCTCTCGCCGCATCATGACAGTTAGTTTTCGGCTTTCTCTACTGAGGTGCTCGTCCGGAAGAACCGGGACACAATTGCAGTAGTTCTCCCTTTACTACCCTAGCCGATATAGCAGAATGTAGGGTTGAAAGCACAGGAGCCGGGCAACCCAACTATTGACCCAAGACATGATTCCGAGCTGATGCATATAATGCTATAAGTTCGGGGTGCTGCACTGTCGAAAGTGTTCGGACTTTCTTGCCATGTTATGGGGTACACTGAAGCCCCTGGCGAACTGAACGTACCAGAATGTACGGGTGCGAATTGTAATAAATAAACAGTCAAGGAAAAAGAAATGAAGTAATAAGCTGACGCTGTAAATTATTTTCCATTGTTATTTGAATGACACGTCAAGGCGTATGTATACAAGTAGTGCGATCAGCAAATAGGGCTATTTGACATGCCCTTACCAAGAGCGAGCTGTGTCTGGGTATGTAAAACAGGTATAGCAATCGTTAGCAGAGACCACCTGGGGATTCCCTTGTACGTCAAAGCTCCTTGCTTCCTTGGTGTATCCGTCCCGTGATGGGTCTAATGATCAGGTTATTGGGAGAGCCTCAAGAAGAGAAGAACATGAAAGAAAGAAAAAGGTGAAGGTATGTGGATCCCGGGGTGGTTGAGCCGCATTGTGGATCGTGGTCTAGCTGTGCCTCCTTCTGTGCCCATGGTATTTTAAGTACGTAATTATGTACGCGCGGTACGAATTTTACCGCTTGATTGGGACTAGGACGGAGGCCGAATTTCTAGGCGAGCTCTGGACGGGCTGGATGATCCTATTGCATATTGGTTCGGACTCGCTTGACGGTGTCCAGGGGTTTTATTACCGAATTGAGGGTCTGCCTAAGGAGGCTGCTCTGTACTTCTGCTGCAAGGGTCGCGGTGTGTTCCTCCGTACGGAGGGAGCATTCTATATTTCCGTTGACTGTTATAACACCGCGAGGTCCGGGCATCTTAAGCTTGAGGTAGGCATAGTGTGGCACCGCATTGAATCGAGCGAATGCGGTTCGTCCAAGCAGTGTGTGATAACCACTGCGGAAGGGGACGATATTGAAGATTAACTCCTCGCTATGGAAGTTGTCCAGGGATCCGAAGACCACTTCCAGTGTGATTGAGCCTGTATAACATGCCTCTACACCTGGTATGACACCTTTGAAGGTGGTTTTGGTGGGTTTGATCCTTGAGGGATCGATACCCATTTTGCACACTGTATCCTGATAAAGCAGGTTCAGGCTGCTGCCACCGTCCATGAGGACTCATGTGAGGTGGAATCCATCAATGATAGGGTCAAGGACCAGTGCGGCTGAGACGCCATGACGAATATTGGTCAGATGGTCCCTGCGCAGGTGATCGGACAGGAAGACCATGGGTTGAACTTTGGGGCGACTGGCTCCATCGCGTAGACGTCCCTTAGTGCACGCTTCTGCTCCCGCTTGGGAATATGGGTGGCGTATATCATATTTACCATTTTTATCAGGGGAGGAAATGTCTTCTGTCCCCTGTGTTCGGTGGCCGGGGCTCCTCGTCGTCGTCACTATACGGCCCCTTTTCCTTGTTTTCGGCATTTAGTTTGCTAGCCTGTTTAAATACCCTACATTCTTTGTTGGTGTGGTTGGCTGGTTTATCGGGGGTGTCGTGGATTTGACATGAGCGATCGAGTATGCGGTCCAGACTGGACGGGCCCGAATTGTTTCTTTTAAATGGCTTTTTCCATTGACCGTACTTGGAGCCACTGAATCCGGCATTGACGGTCGTGTCTTCGGTGTTATCGCCATTATTGTGACGCTTGTGTCTGTTGCGCTGGGGCTTGCCGTTGCTATCTCTGGCATCTGAAGTGCCAGGATTTCTTGATGTGTTGTTGCTATGAGCCAACCAGCTATCCTCACCCACACAAAAGCGGGTCATGAGTGTCGTAAGGGCTGCCATGGACTTCGGCTTCTCTTGGTCGAGGTGTCGGGCGAGCCACTCGTCACGGATGTTATGCTTAAAGGCCGCTAGGGCTTCAGCATCCGAACAGTCGATGATTTGGTTCTTTTTAGTTAAGAACCGGGTCCAGAATTTCCTGGCTGATTCTCCGAGCTGTTGGGTTATGTGACTTAAGTCATCAGCGTTCGGTGGTCGCACATAAGTGCCCTGAAAGTTGTCAAGGAATGCGTCTTCCAGGTTCTCCCAACTACCAATGGAGTTTCCCGGCAGACTATTCAGCCAGTGCCAAGCTAGTCCCTTGAGTTTTAGTGGGAGGTACTTGACGGCATGTAGATCATCGCTGCGGGGCATGTGAATGTGGAGAAGGAAATCTTCGATCCATATCGCGGGGTCTGTTGTCCCATCATATGGTTCGATGTTCACGGGTTTAAACCCTTCTGGGAATTCATGCTCCATTACTTCATCAGTGAAGCATAGGGGGTGTGCGGCGCCTCTATGCCGGGCTACATCGTGACGCAGTTCGGATGAATCTGGTCTGCTGTATTCGGCCCGGATGGTTTTGTATTTAGTATATCCGGTGTGGCGGTCATCGTCACGCGTTGGGGCGCGCCCCCGTGATCCGTAGATCGACCTTGACTGTCCTGCTTTGTTTCCAATTCGTCTCGCGGGTCATGCGTGTAGCCCCAGGCCTTCGTGTTTTTATTTGTTCGGTGACGGGGTGCTGGCTGGTGTTCGGACTAATAAGCCGCTTTGTCTCGGCCACGAGGTGGTCGGTCAGCCGCGTTGTGCGCTGGTAGTATAGGCCCTGGTGCCTCGTCCTCGAATTGAGGTAACAACTTGCGCCTCAGGTAACTTTTGGTTGGGCGCTCGAGTCCGTATTCCTCGGCCGCCAGGACCTTAGTCCATCTATCAGTGAGCAGATCTTGATCAGCTTGAAGTTGCTGCTATTTTTTTTCAAGCTCTTTAAAGTGGCTATATGCCGGCGCTTGAAGCGCTCCTACTCGACGGGATCCTCAGGCACGGTAAATTCTTCATCACTGAGGCTCCCCTCGTCTTCGGAGAGGGGCATGTAGTTGTCATCCTCCGAGTATTCGTTCATGGACTGTCCATCGGGGCTAGCTTGCCCATCCTCCCGTCCGGCCTGTTCGAAGCTTGGCTAGGCGGGATTGTTTTCGCCTTTGGCATCATCCGGAGTGCTATTATCTCTTGTGCTGGTATCGTTGTTTCTGCCCTGGCGTGGTTTAGAGCGGCGCCGCTGACGTCGGCGCTTCGGCTGCTTCTCGAGAGGCTTACCCTCTGTTGCATCCTTTTGATCCTCGCCATTGTTTTCTTTGGGTGTGTCCACCATGTATATGTCATATGATGAGGTGGTTGTCCAGCGCCCTATGGGCGGTGGTTCCTGTTCTTCTCCGGCATCGTCGTCCATACCGTCGATGTCTTCGGAGTCGAAATCAAGCATGTCAGTTAAGTCGTCGACAGTTGCAATTAAGTGGGTGGTGGGTGGGTAACGAATTCCTTCGTCGTCCGCTTCCCACTCAAGCCGGATATAGTTCGGCCAAGAGTCTCCTGCCAAGGAGAGAGATTTTAATGAGTTTAGCACGTCGCCCAAGGGCGAGTGCTGAAAGATATCCGCGCAGCTAAACTCCATGATCGGTGCCCAGTTAGATCCGATGGGAACGGATGCACGCGGTTCGGAGCCTATGGCCGAAAACGAGTCCGAGGGTCCGATGACACGGACCTCATTGGAAGTGAAATCTGTGTTCGGCTCTATCGTCGTTGAGGGTGCGGCTTCTGTGCGGGGTCCATCCTCCCGTCCTTGGATGGCACGATCTGCACTGGATTTAAAACCACGGCAATTGCAGGTGTGATCTCCTGAACACCGTCCGATGACAGATCTAGGTCATGCTCATCGCGACTGTAGGGTGTATCTGTCACGGGCTCGAATCCGTCGAAGATCAAATCTCCACGGATGTCGGCAGTGTAATTCAGGCTTCCAAACCTGACCTGATGGCCAGGGGCGTAGCTATCGATCTGCTCCAGATGGCCAAGCGAGTTGGCCCGCAGTGCGAAGCTGCCGAATACAAACATCTGTCCGGGGAGGAAAACCTCACCCTGGACCGCATCGTTGTAGATGATTGAAGGAGCCATCAAGCCATATGGTGACGACACAGTGGAACTCTCAATGAAAGCACGAATGTCGGTGTCAAAACCGGCGGATCTCGGGTAGGGGGTCCCGAACTGTGCGTCTAAGACTAATGGTAACAGGAGGCGGGGGACGCGATGTTTACCCAGGTTCTGGCCCTCTCTATGGAGGTAATACCCTACTTCCTGCTTGATTGATCTTGATGATATGAGTATTACAAGAGTTGATCTACCACGAGATCGTAGAGGCTAAACCCTAGAAGCTAGCCTGTGATTATGATTGTTGTTGTCCTACGGACTAAACCCTCCGGTTTATATCGACACTGGAGGGGGCTAGGGTTACACAAAGTCGGTTATAGAGAAGGGAATCTACATATCCGAATTGCCAAGCTTGCCTTCCACGCAAACGAGAGTCCCACCCGGACACGGGACCAAGTCTTCAATCTTGTATCTTCATAGTCCAACAGTCCGGCATAAGCATATAGTCTGGTTGTCCGAGGACCCCCTAATCCAGGACTCCCTCATCGTTGTCAACTAGGAACCTCTAGTACCGGTTTGTGGCACGAACCGGTACTAAAGGTGCTGGTGGCCCCCCAGCCTGACCACAGCCTGCAACAGCCACTTTAGTACCGTTTTGTGGCACGAACCAGTACTAAAGGATCGCCACAAACCGGTACTAATGATCTCCGCCCCCCTAGCCGTTTGGACCGGCACTAATGATCACATTAGTGCCGGTTTTGTTACAAACTGGGACTATTGTGCTTCACATTAGGCCCTTTTTCTACTAGTGTAGGCTATTTATTTTTCACATCGGGGTGGAAGTGGAGCAGGGCTATTTTAAGTGAACCCCATATTCAGAAATAACTATAGTGCTAGGTAGACAGAGAATTTTTGCCGAGCAAGTGGAGGTGGTCCAGGTGGATGACAATGCTCATGCAGAAGATGGAGGGCCTATTCAGGTCCATCAAGATATCGTGACCGAGTTTTGGTAAGAACGGACAGTACGTGGCATACACAACCTTTAATTATTATACACGACAATGCTCTATTTTGGTTATCTGATGATGGGTACTTGTGCTCAGCAAGAGAGGACGAAGATGGTCTACACCTGATAGAGTGGGAGGCTGCCATTGGAACTAGCTTTTCACTGTTAGAAGACCTTGGTAGTCTATATATTGTGACAAGTGGCGACATTTTACAAAATTTAGCTAGAAGATCTACAACTCCATTCCAGTGCTTTATAGGAGGGCCATCGCATTCTTCATCAACATCGGTCTTCGCAGCTCGCATGATGAGGTGTGAGTAGTCCACCCCATGGACTGTGAATTCCTACCAGTAGACATGTAGCATCTTCTCTCCCACGCTTCAATACAATGATATCATGAGTGTCCTCAAATCATTGTGACATATCTGATGTAATTCTTGCAGTATCTTGTTGCTATGTACTTAATGACTAATTACTTTATGATCTTCATTAGGATATTCATTGGCAGTACACGTGAATAATCAGTAGATAATTGTGCGCACTAGATAGATTGGATCCCTGTTTGTGAATACTTTCGGTGATAGTAAGAAAGAAAAAGTTTAGACGGATCTACCTCACTAAGGACAAAAAGATTATATAATAGTGTTGCATATATGTACGTAACACTATGCTAGCATGATGAGTTGGATTAACAATGGTAATTAGTGGATTAATCACCACATGCTACCTCATTGATTGAGTATTTGTGTTATTTTCCTAAGAAACAAATGACTGTCATAGGAAAAAATCCTAAGGATCCAAATCCTTAAAAAATCCTATGAAATTCCTTTGTATGGAGCCCTGAAGGTGATAACATAGACTAGTGCCATATGCATGAGACTAGTCTGAGTTACTCCTCACACTGACTAGCCTGAAATGTCCCACGTGAAAATTACTTGGGGCAGTAATTGCTTTGCATGCATGTAATTAAATAGCACTTATAGCCAATAGTTTTTGGCTTAATTTGGCAGGTAGAAACCTGCATGAAATTTTGTGTTACATGTTGAACTATTGCAACAGTCTATCGAGGGCCTTGTTGACCGGAGAAGTTGCAACCAAACAATGTGTCCTTTGTAACACATCGTGCACTATAAATAGGCATACACGTTGGACACTTTGGATTCTATTTAAGATAGCTTCCCATATATGCCATGTGGTGAACATCATAGGACACTATAATTAGAGCCAATGCATTAGCATATGTGAGGAGGGGAAACGCTGCATGAAGAGAGCATGAGCACATCTATACATGAGAGTTAGCGTATCCATGGTGCACATGATATTATTGTTCTCCAATCATAGGAGAAACACTAAATAAGAGGGAAGAGAGAAGAGAATACTTTACTACGACGATTGTAGGTCCGCGATTTCCAGATTCCACATGGATAATAGAGGCAACAAGGTATGTAAACCAAAGAGGTCAAATGATTGAATCCATTCGGTGCCTAAAAAATCTTGGGTAAATGTTTCCGCATCATAGTTTTTTCATTCTTACAACTGGTAGTAGAGCCTGGCATTAGCACTTTTGATTCACCACAAAAGTTGTGTTTCTTTTATCTCCTTTTTCCTCAAAATTTCTGTTCTTGCTGTAGATTAGCTTGAGACAAAAGTTTCTTATTCAGCTATTGGAGAAACATCACACTAATTGAAAACTAGCTAGTGCAAGGAAGTTGCATTATGTGTGTAGTCTTGTGTAACATGTTCATGAAAGGGACCTACATACTTTACCATGCGTTAAACTTATGAACATGAGATTTGTAGCATCAATGACGGTGTTCAGGAACTTATCAAATTGTACATGGTTGCACTATTATGCATCTTGTGTCATCTTGGGATTTATTGTGTTGAAGGTATAGATAGATTTGTTGTTCTCAATAAGTACACATGGAAAATAGTATGGTATGTTATGTACATTTTTTTTGTATTGGATTCTTGAATTCCATAAGTATGTTTTTTTTTTGTTTACTTGAGACTCGGTGCAACACAATAACCAAGTGCCATAAGCGGGTCCGGGCCGAATTGGCAGCACAATTTAGATTAGCTACTATTCATTGAGAAATTATTCTTTTTTGTTCTCAAGATATGTTTCGAAGTTTGAATTAAAATTTTGCAACATGGTTGATATATGTTGTGTCTAAGTGCTGATTTACATTTAGATTTATTTTATTTTTTTGACGTTCAGGCGGGTGGACTAAGATCGGATACACCAGGCACGCCACAAGCGCTCGTGGACCGGAGAAACCTTCCCGTGTGCGGTGTGGGGGAGACAAACAGTGGCGACTCATGTGAGATGGAGGGAAAAGATACAATGTACAGATTGTAAATGTAAAACTGAAGCTAGGACGACTCTCCAAGCCAACGATCCAGATAAGCCCGTGAAATCCATGTGCTTTGGGTCAATATGTCACTGGTGCTATGTGTAACTAGGTACTGGACAACCAGCCACTATATATGTGGGCAGAGAGTAGTGATCATTCTTAACAGCTTCATTGACCTTCCTCTTACCATCCGACAAAAAATATAGTTGGATGAAGGGTTGCTCTCCAGCAGCCGATGAGGAAAGGGCGGCGATGGTGCCTCTGCCTTCTCCAGCTGGGGATGAGATCGTCGACAAAGATCTGGCGGCGATGCACACCAAGCGGTGCTGGACGGCGACGGCAAGGGGCGGGGTTGGAGTGGCCATGGCCATCTTTGTGCTTCTTGCTTTGCTATTGCAGACCAAATGGATCAACCTCGACGCAGCTGTAAGTATACCTACGCTAATCGAAGAAGTTCAATTAGTTCAGGTTTCCCCTAAAACTAAAATTTGTAAGTCAATTTGTGCCGTTTCCTGCTTGCGAATGCTTGCACAAGTGCACAACGAGCGATGACCTGTTCTAAGTACTTCTAATCATGCATGAACTCAATTAATATAAGTCATCCACTAGTGATTATTGGGAATGATACCAACAAAGTATATATAGGTACTAGGTCTTGGAAGAAATTACAAAGGAACTAGCAATCTTAGAAAAATTATAGTAGTACATTGCAAACATATATACTCCTATACCAGTAGTTATTCCTAAAGTACTCCCTCTGTCCGGAAATACTTGTCGCAGAAATGCATAAAAATGGATGTATCTAAAACTAATATACGTCTAGATACATCCATTCCTCCGACAAGTATTTCCGGACGGAGGGAGTACGTGTGCTAGTAGCTCGCTAGATATTATCCCTAGCCAAACTGTAGTATTCAAATCATCCTTGCGTAGATCTCTAGTTAGTATGACTCCACTGAATGCAAACCCTAAGCGCATGTACAATGGTGCTATCTTAGAAGTGCCACATAGGATAAATGTTGAGGCGGAGAGAGAAATCGTAAAAAATTGTTTGTCGCCTCTTATTTAAGAGATGATCTCTTAGCATAATATGTCTCACCAGGTTTTTAGAAATTGCTAGTTATTAAAGATAAGTAAGAGATAATTCATTGTAGACATCTTTTATTGTCATCTTTAAATTACATGCAAGGATTAGGATAACATTGTTTTATCAACCACTGTACATGCCCTAACGGCCGTGTTAAGCAAGCACATGGGCCTTAAGTGTGGCAGAATCAAGTCACATACGTGCTACTAGGGCTAATCACAGTCAACAGTCTTCGTCACAAACTTGAGACATGTACAATATCATTCTCATGACCAAGATCTTCTATCCATGTTTACCGTACTACTACACATTCACAAAACACTAGAGTTAATCACAGTCAAGGAATGAGGAAGGAGGAGGAAAAGATGAAAGAAAGAACGGCGGGAGGTGAAAGAGTGAGATCTCAAAGTAAGACAACGGTGAAATACAGATATATGCAGGGTGATGGCAGCGGAGACGAAGGGGGCAATGGACGAGAGGAGGGTGCAGTGAGGCGTTTGTGGGTGCTAGAAAGACAAGAGTAATAAAAAGCAAGCAGTAAAGAAAATCATGACCTGGTTATCTCGTAATTTGATTGGTGTATATATCTAGTCAAACAAGACAGTTTCTCGCCAAAACTAAGAAATTCACACTAGGTTGATGGACAAGAAATATATCCCTATAGTAGGGATTGAGTGATTGACTTTGGGCTAGGCGACTACGATATGTGCAATATTAAAGGTAAAACATGACAATTACACATACTCAAATTGCATATTTCTAATAATAGAACTAAACGTATAATATTTCCAATATTTAAAGTCCTTGCCGTCGAGTGATGAAAGGGAACACAGTTCAATAAAACAACTAATCGGGTTGAGATGAACAAGTCTAACTTGGAGTTGCAGTTACTTTTTTGTGCAACGAAATCTGACTTGCAGTTGCACTTACAATTTTTTGTGCAACTACAATCTTTTTGACTATGCAACAGCTCTAATTACACCCTCACAAAGAAAATAAACAGCTCTAATTACCCTTTTCTTCTACTACTAGATTTTGTGTTGCATATATAATAGTGCACCTATGGTTTTCAGATGTGCAACCCATCCAAAAAAACAAGGATTAAAAGAATTTTGTTTATGAATTTATTTATGGCTATCTTTTCTACATAAAAAAGAACAATCGTACATCAACCTTGACTTTGGGATAGAGAAGGAAATTCTCCTAATGCTTACTAGCTTACCCCCGCGCGGCGGCACGCCGCGCCCGTCGATACGGTGCGGTTATATGAATTGTGTTTCTTCTTTGTAATAAGTGTTGTTATTTTAGGATGTCAAATGATTGCATGAAAAACTATGGATGTAGGAAAAAAGAAGATGGGAGGATGATGCATGTGAACAAACAGGGGAAACACGATGACACATCTCTAGTAAGGATGATTTATTTTGCCGAACATGGTGCGAGTCATTGCCAGAATAGATCATCTGGTGTAGCCTCCCATTGGATTAGCTCCTATGATGAAGTAGTAAAGAGATGCAAATAGTCGGAATTATATATACACCGTATGTAGTTAATAATTTTTTCCTTCGTTCATACATTTTTTTACTATCACCGAGAAGTGATCGAGCCAAGCAGGTGGCCACTCTCGTGCACCGTCGCCGACTACTCCAGGGAAGCGATAGCGTCCAACGACGCCAGGGACACGTAGCCGGCGGTCACCCCATGCCTTTGAGGCGCCCAAGTGGAACCAGCTCGCCGGCGTGCCCGTCGGCCATCGGACACCTCGCTGTCCCGTGGTGGACGTCGACAACCTCCACATGGTAGTGACAATAATGCAGTTTCTCGCTCGGCGGAGTAGCAGCGACGGAGGCTCGACGCAGCTCCTCCTCGGCAAGCCCAGAGGTGCAGCGTGGGGAGAGCCCGCGGGAAGCCACTCTCAACCTTGGAGCGCGGCTCCACAACTCGCGATGGCCGAGCTTGCTCCGTATTGCACGTCAAAGAAAGGAGGAGCCTAGAAGGGAGGGGCATGCTCGGCGAGGCGGTAAACGAAGCTCCTTTCCATCCCACACGAGAGAAGCGGAGAGAGGCTCGATGTTTTGTGCCGACGCTATTTCTCAGTGGTGCTTCGGTTGAGATGCGAAAGTGAGTGATGACCACATATAAGAGGAATGAGATATTTATAAATGGTTATGGCGATGGACGGTTCAACTGGAATTTCCGAAAAACACCTCAATCATCAGGGGCGTAAGCCGCAGAGGCATCCAGAAGAAGAAGAGATATGGAAGGAGAAGTAAGCGGTGAGGCAGATAAGAAAGCAATGAAAGTGGTGGATTGGACGGGATGCATGCAGCGCACATGCGAGGGAGACAGATGGAATGTCCTGTATCTAGCCTAGAATCGCGCCCGAGCGGTGCGGTGGCTGTCTTGGCCATATCCCTCTGTCGTCTTGTAATTGGATGTAGTTGCCTGTCCCACTGCATGCGCATGTGCCTTGTAACTGGACGTATTTGCCCATCCTCCAATCACTGCTTCGTCAGACTGCTATTGGTCGACCGCATATCCAAGCAATGTGTTTCGATTGGTCTGCATGAATGCGGTGACTGATTTGCCCATGTTTCTTTGATTTGCTTGTTTCTTGTCTATTCCCAACAATGAAAACAAAACTGAAAACCAACACACTGCATGGCCTACTTAATTACAACATAAACAGTTAGAAGCACACGGCAGTGAAGCAAGCACGTTCAAAAAATTTAGCCGATGCATATACACCCATATATGCATTTGTACACAGCCACGTCCCAAACAAATGCACACGTCAACAACCCAAAAGCCCATAGGTTGCTTTCAAGATCAAAGAATCATCTGAACCAAAATTGCTAAAGACACCCCAAGTGCACATGGGAAAATGCGACTCAGTTAACAAAATTTCCATCAAAGGCCTACGGCCACCGCGTGATTCTACACGGTAATCTACCAAAATAATGTATGTGTCGCCATCCAGCTGATCAAAAGTCACTTTCACACAAGTGGGTAAACCTGAAAGCAAAAACTTTTCGAGATATAGTGGTTTTGGTATAAATGTCCAACTAGCTAAAGGAAATGGTCAAAGCAAACATATTCAAATTTGATTCGTGGGACGCAAAGAAATCTACTTGAGTTTAATAATAGCAAGGTTAAAAATAATATAAAATAAAATATGATTGGTGTTTTATTTTTGAAATAAGATTTATTGGTATACAAGAAGTAACTCGACTGGACATTTGTTTACATCACTAACCCCAAAAAAGCGGTGCGGATTTTGGGATATAGTCTAGGTGCACCTTATATAGATTTCTGTTTAAAAATTCAAATTACTTTAAAACTTGTTTGTGGTGAATATGGTCGAGTGTTCTACTTACATATGAAGTTTCGCGAAGAAATGACCTAGATATTCTTCATCGCGCAAAAAAATATATTGCAACTTAAAAAAATCTGAATAGTAACTTTTATATAGAAACTGATTTTATTTTTCTCGGCACATAAGACCATGTAAGTCATTTCTTCGCGAAACTTACACGTGAGTATAAGACTAGATCATATTTCCAACAAAAAAGGCTTCATGTAAATAGTACTTCCTCCGTCCAAAAATACTTGTCGGAAAATTGAAGAGAAATGGATGTAACTAGACGTATTTTAGTTCTAGATATATTCATTTTCATCCATTTCTGCGACAAATATTTCCGAACCGAGGAAGTATATACGTGTAAAAGACATATTTTAATGATTGTGTCAAATTAAAATATCAGTACTGACTAGCTTTTATGTACATCGATCGACGCATTCATGATCACAATCCAACAGTACTACACGTTCTCGCCGGCGGGCACTGGGTTCAGTCAGCATGGACGCGGCCACTCATACACGGCGCCCCTGATACCCATACCATTGAGCTGCAGCAACGACACCGACACGTCGTCATCGACAACAGCGCCACCGCCAGCACCGTCCTCATCATCTAACAAACGGCGGTACTATCCCGGAGTACCGCCGCCTTTGTGCCCGGACTACTTCCGCCACATCCACACGGACATGGAGCCGTGGCGCGCGACGGGGATCGCGCGGGACGCGGTGGAGCGCGCCCAGCCCCACGCCCAGTTCCGGCTGGTGGTTCTGTCCGGCCGCGCCTACGTGGAGAAGTACCGCGACTCGTTCCAGACCCGGGACGTCTTCACGCAGTGGGGCATCCTGCAGCTGCTGGCCCGCTACCCGGGCCGCGTCCCGGACGTGGACATCATGTTCAGCACCCTCGACTCGCCCAGGGTGCTCGCCGCCGACTACCCGTCGCGGTCCGCCGCGCCGCCGCTCTTCCGGTACTGCAAGGAGGAGTCGCGGGAGCTGGCCATCCTCTTCCCCGACTGGTCCTTCTGGGGCTGGCCGGAGGTGAACGTCCGCCCGTGGGCGCCGCTCATGGAGGAGCTCGTCCGGGAGAACGCGCGCCTCCCGTGGCCGGAGAGGGAGCCCTACGCGTTCTGGAAGGGCAACCCCGACGTGTCGGAGGTGCGCCAGGACCTGTTCCGGTGCAACAACGACACCGCCGCCGGCAAGGAGTGGAACGCGCGGCTGTTCAAGCAGGACTGGGACGCCGCCGGCCGGAACGGGTTCCGGGACTCGGACCTGACCAAGCAGTGCCGGTACAGGTACAAGATCTACGTGCAGGGGCACACGTGGTCGGTCAGCGAGAAGTACATCCTCGCGTGCGACTCGCCGATGCTCGCCATCGACACGCCCTTCAGGGACTTCTTCTCGCGGGGGCTCGTCGCCGGCAAGCACTACTGGCTCATCGACCCGGCCAACAAGTGCCGCGCCGTCAAGTTCGCCGTCGACTGGGGCAACGCCCACCCGGCGCAGGCGCGGCGCATGGGCGAGGAGGGCAGTGGGTTCACGAGGGAGGAGATGGGCATGGACTACGTGTACGAGTACATGCTCAATGTGTTGAGGCAGTACAGTGCCCTGCTCCGGTACACGCCCACCGTGCCGGAGAGGGCTGTGGAGGTCAGCCTCGAGTCCATGGCCTGCCCCAGGCGCGGGCGCGAGAGGGAGTTCATGATGGAGTCCAGGGAGAAGTGCGTGGCCGTGGACGAGCCATGCACGCTGCCGCCGCCATTCACGGTCGATCAAGTCAGGGAAATGGCCGTGAGGGACGAGCAGGTGCGAAGCAAACTACTACAGATGGTGCGACATTAGCTAGGCGGCTTGTATGAAGCAGGTATTTTTTTTTAATTGTGGTCGTGACGCATGTGATAATAAGCAATCCAAATAACTCAAAAAATAAATATTGAAGCAGGTGTTATTTTATTTTATTTTTAGGGTAAAGCAGGTGTTATTTAGTTTACTTGACTTAGCTTGAATCGTCCATAAATTATAGTACAGTGATAGGCGCCCGCCGGTCGGTTGCCTACCGTTATATCTCGCGCATGAATGGCTTTGATTAGCCCGTGGATTAGGTAATCGCCTTCCTCCTCCCACACGCGTGGTTGGAAAAACAAATGGAGGAGCTACCGCGCTCGCCGGCCGCCTGTCGTTCGGCCTTGGCCGCCTGCGCTCGCACGCGCTTGGCGGCCACCCCGGGTCGCCCATACTAGTCGTCTCCCGTCGCAAAACCGCCGCCAAATTTTGGCCATCTCCTCGGTCCTCCCGCGGCGATCCCGGCCACCTCTTAGTTCCTCCTAAAGATGAAAGGGGGTAGAAACCCCCCGGTCCCATTTTTATAAATGAAACCAGGAACAGCGTCGGAAGAACAAATGTTTCCCCCAGGGGAGGGGGCATGAAAACAGTATGCCCTGAGGCCAAAAATAAAAAAGGACAGTCTAAAGCAACCGCAAAACGACTTTTGTTACAGTGAGGGGAGTGTCATTCCACCACTGTAGCAGCAGCTACTCGACTAAGCTTTGATCCTGCAGGTCATCATGCCATCAGCACGGCCTTCAACTGTCTTGTTGTCCTCCAGTATCTCCACTGCGCCTCTGAGCTTCTTCCATGGCTGCATAGGTGATCTCAGCAGGTCAAGCGGAGTGACTGGGCTGAGCAGGCAGTGCTTGGCACCACCAGAAGGGCTTCTCGGAGGTGAAGTGAATGGGTGTGGTTCGCCTGGCGTGACGTAGTCATCCAGGTTCAGCTTGGACAGGAGAACCTGATCATCTTCTTCAGTGGAGGTCATCCCCAGCGAAGTCACCTTGCCATGATTTGGAATGGGGTTTCCAAAATCGCCGAAATCTGGCTTGATATCTTCTCCCACTGCGGGATTGCTTCCTCCTTGAGCAAGATCTTCCATCTCCTCATTGTTCCCAGCACTTTTCTCCAAATATGTTTCAAATCAATCCACACAGCATTATTAAAAACATGGGCATTTCTGTTCTTCCACAAAGTCCAAAGAATGCATGCACATATAGAGTTTGGCACTGTGTGTTTCTTGCTGGCAGGCCAAAACCTGGCAATAGAGAGATAATCTGAACCGAGGTCAATGGAGAACAGAGTTGAGACCTGGTGCCAGATTTGCTTGGCCACCACACACCCAAAGAAAAGGTGATCAATGGTTTCATTGTCTGTACACTAGACACAATCAGGAGGTTTTTCAATGCCTCTTTTAGCTAAATTATCTTTAGTCATGAGTTTATTGTGAGAGAGAAACCAGAGGAAGACCTGCACCCTAGGTGGGATTTTAATAGACCAAACTGCAGGAATATAAACTGGTTGCATCCCACTAAAGTTAATGATGCTATATAGAGATCCAGTGGTGTATTCACCCTTATTTTCATATTGCCAGACCAGGGAGTCATCACATTCCTGGAAACAAGTGTTTTCAATGATCTTCTCTAGGCAGTACCATTGCTCCATCATATGTGTAGTGAAAACCCTTCTAAAGGTCAGCTTAATTTCCACATTGTCCCATACTTCAGCCAGTGTGACACAATGCTGGTGACAAATGGAGTAAAGTGGCCAGAATTGGTCAGAAAGAGGGGAGGTCCCAAACCAAATGTCCTCCCAGAATCTAATTTTTTTACCATCCCCTACTACCCATCTGTATCCAAACTTTAATGCTTTTGCTGCCCACATTACACGTTGCCAGAACCTAGAGGGATTATGTGGGCTGCAAGCAAAGATATTAGGAGTATCATTCAAATATTTCCTATCTATAAGGTCTCTCCATAGCTTCCCTTCATCTTTGATGTATCTCTTCACCCAGCTTCCCAGCAGGCAAAGGTTCACATCTCTAATATTAGGCACCCCCGGGCCTCCATGATGCTTACTCATGCAGACTAGGTGCCAGTTAGCAAGGTGAATTTTCCTATTCCCTTCAAAATCATTCCACAGACAATTGGTCATCTGGCTATTAATCATGTCCAGTGCCCATTTGGGGAATTTGAAGAAAGAAAGGAGATAGATGGGTATACTAGCTAGGCAGGTTTTAATAAGAATTAATCTGGCTGAGTAGGATAGAAGTTTGCCTCTCCATCCAGCTATTCTTTTGAGTATCTTATCTATTAGAGGTTGTAGATCCTCTCTCCTAAGCTTGTCATAGTGTAAATGAATCCCAAGGTATTTTATGGGGAAGCCCCCAACTTTGCAACCTATAATGTCAGCAAAGATTTTTGTCTCCTCGGGGTGACATGTCTATGGGGATAATCTCACTCTTAGCATAATTGATTTTCATTCCTGATACTTTTTCAAAACAGGTCAAGATAATTTTCAAATTAGAAGCTTTGTGTTCATCTCTATCCATGAAGAAGATGGTGTCATCTGCATATTGAAGGCAGATGACCCCATCAGGTATAAGGTTAGAGCACAAGCCACTAATCATATCTTGAGAAGCTGCTTTGAAAAGCATTCTACTAAGAACATCTACTACTAAATTGAAAAGCAGAGGGGATAGTGGGTCTCCTTGCCTCAAGCCCTTCCATGTGATAAAGGAATGTCCCTCTATGCCATTTATTTTCACACCTATTGATCCCATATGAGTAATCTGTTTAATCCAAGAGATCCATAAAGGACCAAAATTTCTCTTCTCTAGAATTTCTAGTAGGAAATCTAAGTTTACTTTATCAAAGGCTTTCTCATAGTCTAGTTTTAGGACTAGGCCTGGATTGCCTGATTTGTAAGTGGAATGCAGCACCTCATGTGCAGTAACTACACTTTCAAGGATATACCTGCCTTTGATAAAGGCGGTTTGGTTGCTAGAGGTGAGAGTATTCATCAATAATGCCAATCTATTTGTGAGGACTTTAGTAAACACTTTAAAAATACAGTTTAAGAGACTGATAGGCCTAAATTTTTTCATGCTAGTAGCCTCTTTCTCTTTAGGTATAAGAGTCAGCATTGCAAAATTTAGCCTGTAAATGTCAAGCTTTCCTTTGTGAAAATCATCAAACATTGCCATAATATCATGTTTAATGGTTTCCCAGAAGTTCTGGAGGAAGAGGAAAGATAGTCCATCTTGACCAGGGGCTCCATCAGAGTAAGATCCAAAAATGGCTTCTCTCACCTCTTCCTTAGAAAAAGGTTTTTGGAGAGCTTTATTATCTAGATCTTTCACTCTCTCTTCTAATGAGAAGAAGTCATTGCTAATGTTAAAGCCATCTCTACTCTCTTTCTTAAAGAGCTCCTTATAGTAGTTGGTGGCAATTTCTAACATCTCATTGATATCATTGGTGGTACCATTTGGCCCCTCCAAAGTATTAATCATAGTTTTTCTTCTCCTCTGATTGGCTACAGCCTGGAAATATTTAGTGTTTCTATCTCCTTCTAAAATATATCTACCCCTAGCTCACTGTCTAGCTTTCACTTCTTCCACAATCCATAGGTTGTGTAATTCAGAGAGCAGAGTTTTCATCCTAAGTCTATCTAATTCAGAAAGGGGAGTGGTTTCTGACTTAAGATCCAGAGTGTTATACTCCTCTATCAGTTTGATTTTGAGTTTTTTTTATCTCAGAATCAACATTTCTACTCCAACCTTTACTGAACTTCCTAAATCTCCTAACCTTTTCTTGCCATATGTCTATAGGTATGGTGCTTAAGGTGGGAGCAGACCAGTTTTTGTTTGCTAGTTCTTTGAACTCAGCTCTCAGCATCCACCATTTTTCAGACTTATAACTAGTGCTCTTGGGTGTGCTCTCAATACCAGAGTCCCACAGGAGTGGAGTGTGGTCACTTCCAGTCCTAGGGAGGGCCTGGGAGCTATTCAAAGGAAAAAGGGCATCTAATTCAGTAGTGCAAAAGATCCTATCTATGGTAGACATGACAAGATTCTCCTGGTTGTTAGCCCAGGTGAACTGCCTGCCAGACATTTTGATTTCTAGTAGGCTCCATATTTCTATCCAGACATTAAACTTATCACTCCGTTTGTGATTGATTTTGCCTGTGTTTTTGTCTTGCTGGTACCTAACCAAGTTGTAGTCACCTCCAATAATTATTGGCTGATGATCTTCAA
The DNA here is from genome assembly GCF_018294505.1 of Triticum aestivum. Classification (NCBI taxonomy): domain Eukaryota; kingdom Viridiplantae; phylum Streptophyta; class Magnoliopsida; order Poales; family Poaceae; genus Triticum; species Triticum aestivum. Next base: position 572,135,715 of record NC_057813.1, read on the forward strand.
TAAATAAGCTGTGAAGCTCAGATATGAAATCATCTTTACCATCATCATAAGGAGATCCATATACTGCTATAAATCTAAAAGTCTTGCCATTGTTCTTGTGGGTTAGGTTGCAAGAAACAGAGAAAAGGAGGGAGCTCCAACTATTGATGTCAAAGATATCAAAGTCAACCCCCACCAACACACCCCCTGAGGTGCCTACAGTAGGCAGGTAGTGCCAGATATAACCAATATTACCACTAATGGATTTCAAGAAAGAAGTAGAGAGACTCTCCTTCTTAGTTTCTTGAAAAGCTACAATGTTGGGTTTGTGTTTGGCTAGGGTCTCAATAATGCAAGTTCTTTTGTCAGGGTTTGTAATCCCTCTAATATTCCAAAAAATGGCATTCATTGAAAGAGTTTTTTCCAGGGTGCTTGCCCTGTCCATAGTTGGAAATCTTCTCCCACAGAACACTTTGGTTCAGATGTGTGTGTGGGATCACACATCCAATTCCTTTAGGAGTTAAGGGGGAGACATTGGAAGCTATCAGTTCTTCCTGACTAGGCAGCCCTTCAGGCTTGCTAGCAGGTTTTTCACCTAATCTAGGGTATTCAACTAAACTATCAATGTTTGGTGGCCCTTCAGGCCTCACATCATTTCTATTAGCTACAACAGGTGTCAAAGTTCTACTTCTATCTTGCTTGGTGTTTTCAATTTTCTGTCCTTCAGACATTTGAAAAGCACTGTCAAGCATATTAGTTGTATGGTCTTCCTGACCAGAATCTATTTCTATCCCTATCTTACTAGCTACTGCAATAAATTTAGGATCAGAAAAGTACTCGAAGGAATTTCTAACTATGGTACCTTTGCTGTTTTTCTTTTTGGTCTCCAAACTCTGCACTTTATTGTTGTTTATGGCAATTTCTAACATTGATCTGCCTCCAACATCAACTCTATTGCTCTTCCTCTGTGCTTGCACCGGCCCCCATTTGCTGTTAGGTTTTAGAGCTTCCTATTTTTCTTTCACCACACATGCAGCAAACTGTGGGCGGAAGATCACTTCTTCTTCCTCAGTTATGTTTTCCTCCACGGAATTATTGCTTTCTAGTTCATCCTCATCCTCCATCAACTCCATTTCTTGAAGGAGGTTGTAGCTCTGCCCTATTAAGGAGGGTTCTTGCAGTTGCTGTAGATAGTTGAATACTTTTTGTTTTGAGCTTTGGTTTGAGTTGCCACCAGCAGATTTGCTGCTTTGCAAGGAGTGTGAGGATCCAGTTCCAGATGATCCTTCCTCTCTGTTGTTCATCTCTTCATCCTTTCTGTTCTTGTCCAATGCAGCCTCAGTATTGCTGTCCTCCAGGTCCTCATCTATGGGTTCCTCTATGTCTGCCTCTTCTACAGGTGGTTCCACAGTGATCTTTATCTTGAAAAGGTGGTCTCCAATTCCAAACAGTCTATCAGATGGGATTTTTGTATGATCCTTGCATCTGATCTTGATTCTGACAGTTTCAAAGAAGGACTTGAAGTTACCAAGCCAGTCAACATCAATCAGTGTCCCAAAGACTGATGCAAACTGCTCCAGAACACTCCACTCAGCCCAAGCTGGTGCAATCCCTTCCAATTGAAGCCATACTTTTTGGAGCTCACTTTAGTGTTCTAGGGTTCCTTTCCAGACCTCTACATTCACAGTCACCCCTTCCATTTCAGGCAGTCCAAATAGTGGATATCTGGCAACACTCTCAATAGGAATGTGAGGGGGGAATTTAACCAAGAAAGTCCACTCATCTAGCTTCCTGATTTGCCAAGGCCAATTTGTCTTGTATATAAGGGAGAAATTGTGTCCTAGTTCCTGTTTATTGACTTGTCCTGCCTCCACATAGACCAAGCCAACATTCCTCCTCATTCCTATGTGTTGATCATTCACATCTGGTACATCAATTTGGTGGTATCCAGTCCAGGAGCTCCACTGCCAACAAACTTAGTTGGATTCCTTGGCTTCTTTCTCACTGGGCAATCCTCTACTTTATGAGCCACTACCTTGCAGATGAAACACACAGGTGGCTTGGGACAGTTTGTTTTGTGATGCCCAGGCTCTCCACAACTATAGCAAATCACATCTACATATTTTGTAGCTTCTACTTCATTGAGCTTAGGGAAAGGCTACTTGTTCTTCCCAAAATTTCTCCCCTTCTTCTTCTGAAAGGTATTGCTGTTGGGGAATGTTGCAGAAAATAAAAAAAATTCCTACGGTTTCACCAAGATCCATCTATGAGTTCATCTAAGCAACAAGTCATGGGAGAGAGATTGCATCTACATACCACTTGGTAGATCGCGTGGAAGCGTTCAAAAGAACAGGGTTGAAGTAGTCGTTCTCGTCGTGATCCTATCACCGGAGATCCTAGCGCCGAACGGACGGCACCTCCGCGTTCAACACACGTACGGTCAGCGTGACGTCTCCTCCGTCTTGATCCAGCAAGGGGGAAGGAGAGGTTGATGATGATAGCTCCAGCAGCAGCACAATGGCGTGGTGATGGTGGAACAGCAGCACTCCGGCAAGGCTTCGCCAAGCACGTGACGGAGGAGGAAGAGGTGTAGCAGGGGGAGGGAGGCGCCAGAACTTCAGGGTGTGGCTGCCCCCTCCCCCCCTCCCTTTATATAGGCCCCTAGGGGGGCGCCGGCCCTGGGAGATCCAATCTCCCAAGGGGGCGGTGGCCAAGGGGGTGGAGTACCCCCCAAGCCAAGTGCCCCCCCCCCCACCCTAGGGTTTCAACCCTACGCGCAGGGGGTGGGCCAAGGGGGGGCGTACTAGCCCACTATGGGCTGGTTCCCCTCCCCACTTCGGCCCTTGGGGCCCTCCGGGATGGGTGGCCCCACCCGGTGGACCCCCGGGACCCTTCCGGTGGTCCCGGTACAATACCGGGTGACCCCGAAACTTTCCCGATGGCCGAAACATCAATTCCTATATAGTTTTCTTTACCTTCGGACCATTCCGTAACTCCTCATGACGTCCGGGATCTCATCCGGGACTCCAAACAACATTCGGTTTGCTGCATACTCATATTCATACAACCCTAGTGTCATCGAACCTTAAATGTGTAGACCCTACGGGTTCGGGAGACATGCAGACATGACCGAGACAGCTCTCCGGTCAATAACCAACAGCGGGATCTGGATACCCATGTTGGTTCCCACATACTCCTCGATGATCTCATCGGATGAACCACGATGTCAAGGGTTCATGCAACCCCGTATACTATTCCCTTTGTCAGACGGTATGTTACTTGCCCGAGACTCGATCGTCGGTATCCCAATACCTCGTTCAGTCTCGTTACCGGCAAGTCACTTTACTCGTACCATAATGCATGATCCCGTGACCAGACACTTGGTCACTTTGAGCTCATTATGATGATGCATTACCGAGTGGGCCCAGAGATACCTCTCCATCATACGGAGTGACAAATCCCAGTCTCGATCCGTGTCAACCCAACAGACACTTTCGGAGATACCTGTAGTGCACCTTTATAGTCACCCAGTTACGTTGTGACGTTTGGTACACCCAAAGAACTCTTACGGTATCCGGAAGTTACACGATCTCATGGTCTAAGGAAGAGATACTTGACATTGAAAAAGCTCTAGCAAAACGAACTACGCGATCTTGTGCTATGATTAGGATTGGGTCTTGTCCATCACGTCATTCTCCTAATGACGTGATCCTGTTGTCAATGACATCTAATGTCCATAGTCAGGAAACCATGACTATCTGTTGACCAACGAGCTAGTCAACTAGAGGCCTACTAGGGACGTATTGTGGTCTATGTATTCACACGTGTATTACGATTTCCGGATAATACAATTATAGCATGAATAAAAGACAATTATCATGAACAAGGAAATATAATAATAATCCTTTTATTATTGCCTCTAGGGCATATTTCCAACAGTCTCCCACTTGCACTAGAGTCAATAATCTAGTTACATTGTGATGAATCGAACACCCATAAAGTTCTGGTGTTGATCATGTTTTGCTCTCGAGAGAGGTTTAGTCGACGGATCTGCGACATTCAGATCCGTATGTACTTTGCAAATATCTATGTCTCCATCTTGAACATTTTCACGGATGGAGTTGAAACGACGCTTGATGTGCCTGGTCTTCTTGTGAAACCTGGGCTCCTTGGCAAGGGCAATAGCTCCAGTGTTGTCACAAAAGAGTTTGATCGACCCCGACGCATTGGGTATGACTCCTAGGTCGGTGATGAACTCCTTCACCCATATTGCTTCATGCGCTGCCTCCGAGGTTGCCATGTACTCCGCTTCACATGTAGATCCCGCCACGACGCTCTGCTTGCAGCTGCACCAGCTTACTGCTCCACCATTCAACATATACACGTATCCGGTTTGTGACTTAGAGTCATCCAGATCTGTGTCGAAGCTAGCGTCGACGTAACCCTTTACGACGAGCTCTTCGTCACCTCCATAAACGAGAAACATGTCCTTTGTCCTTTTCAGGTACTTCAGGATATTCTTGACCACTGTCCAGTGTTCCTTGCCGGGATTACTTTGGTACCTTCCTACCAAACTCACGACAAGGTTTACATCAGGTCTGGTACATAGCATGGCATACATAATAGATCCTATGGCTGAGGCATAGGGGATGACGCTCATCTCTTCTTTATCTTTTGCCGTGGTCGGGCATTGAGCCGAGCTCAATCTCACATCTTGCAGTACAGGCAAGAACCCTTTATTGGACTGATCCATTTTGAACTTCTTCAAAATCTTATCAAGGTATGTGCTTTGTGAAAGACCTATGAGGCGTCTCGATCTATCCCTATAGATCTTGATGCCTAATATATAAGCAGCTTATCCAAGGTCCTTCATTGAAAAACACTTATTCAAGTAGGCCTTAATGCTGTCCAAGAATTCTATATCATTTCCCATCAAAAGTATGTCATCTACATATAATATGAGAAATGCTACCGAGCTTCCACTCACTTTCTTGTAAACGCAGGCTTCTCCATAAGTCTGCATAAACCCAAACGCTTTGATCATCTCATCAAAGCGAATGTTCCAACTCCGAGATGCTTGCACCAGCCCATAAATGGATCGCTGGAGCTTGCATACTTTTTTAGCATTCTTAGGATCGACAAAACCCTCTGGCTGCATCATATACAGTTCTTCCTTAAGATGCCCGTTAAGGAATGCCGTTTTGACGTCCATCTGCCATATCTCATAATCATAGTATGCGGCAATTGCTAACATGATTCGGACGGACTTAAGCTTCGCTACGGGAGAGAAAGTCTCATCGTAGTCAATCCCTTGAACTTGCCGATAACCCTTAGCGACAAGTCGAGCTTTATAGATGGTGACATTACCATCCGCATCCGTCTTCTTCTTAAAGATCCATTTGTTTTCCATCGCTCGCCGATCATCGGGCAAGTCAGTCAAAGTCCATACTTTGTTTTCATACATGGATTCTATCTCGGATTTCATGGCTTCTAGCCATTTGTTGGAATCTGGGCCCGCCATCGCTTCTTCATAGTTTGAAGGTTCATCGTTGTCTGACAACATGATTTCCAGGACAGGGTTGCCGTACCACTCTGGTGCGGAACGTGTCCTTGTGGACCTACGAAGTTCAGTAGCAACTTGATCCGAAGTACCTTGATCATCATCATTAATTTCCTCTCTAGTCGGTGTAGGCACCACAGGAACATTTTCCTGAGCTGCACTACCTTCCGGTTCAAGAGGTAGTACTTCATCGAGTTCTACTTTCCTCCCACTTACTCCTTTCGAGAGAAACTCCTTTTCTAGAAAGGATCTGTTCTTGGCAACAAAGATCTTGCCTTCGGATCTTAAGTAGAAGGTATACCCAATGGTTTCCTTAGGGTATCCTATGAAGATGCATTTTTTCGACTTGGGTTCGAGCTTTTCAGGTTGAAGTTTCTTGACATAAGCATCGCATCCCCAAACTTTTAGAAATGACAGCTTAGGTTTCTTCCCAAACCATAATTCATACGGTGTCGTCTCAACGGATTTAGACGGTGCCCTATTTAAAGTGAATGTAGCTGTCTCTAGAGCGTATCCCCAAAATGATAGCGGTAAATCAGTAAGAGACATCATAGATCGCACCATATCCAATAGAGTGCGATTACGACGTTCGGACACACCGTTACGCTGAGGTGTTCCAGGCGGCATGAGTTGTGAAACGATTCCACATTTTCTTAAGTGTGTACCAAATTCGTGACTTAAATATTCTCCTCCACGATCCGATCGTAAGAACTTTATCTTTCGGTCACGTTGATTCTCTACTTCATTCTGAAATTCCTTGAACTTTTCAAAGGTCCCAGACTTGTGTTTCATCAAGTAGACATACCCATATCTACTTAAGTCATCAGTGAGAGTGAGAACATAACGATATCCTCCGCGAGCCTCAACGCTCATTGGACCGCACACATCAGTATGTATGATTTCCAATAAGTTGGTTGCTCGCTCCATTGTTCCGGAGAACGGAGTCTTGGTCATTTTGCCCATGAGGCATGGTTCGTATGTGTCAAATGATTCATAATCTAGAGACTCTAAAAGTCCATCAGCATGGAGCTTCTTCATGCGCTTAACACCAATGTGACCAAGGCGGCAGTGCCACAAGTATGTGGGACTATCGTTATCAACTTTACATCTTTTGGTATTCACACTATGAATATGTGTGACATTACGCTCGAGATTCATTAAGAATAAACCATTGACCATCGGGGCATGACCATAAAACATATCTCTCATATAAATAGAACAACCATTATTCTCGGATTTAAATGAGTAGCCATCTCGTATCAAACGAGATCCAGATACAATGTTCATGCTCAAACTTGGCACTAAATAACAATTATTGAGGTTTAAAACTAATCCCGTGGGCAAATGTAGAGGTAGCGTGCCGACGGCGATCACATCGACCTTGGAACCATTCCCGACGCGCATCGTCACCTCGTCCTTCGCCAGTCTCCGCTTATTCCGCAGCTCCTGCTGTGAGTTACAAATGTGAGCAACGGCACCGGTATCAAATACCCAGGAGTTACTACGAGTACTGGTAAGGTACACATCAATTACATGTATATCAAATATACCTTTAGTGTTGCCGGCCTTCTTGTCCGCTAAGTATTTGGGGCAGTTCCGCTTCCAGTGACCCTTCCCCTTGCAATAAAAGCACTCAGTCTCAGGCTTGGGTCCATTCTTTTACTTCTTCCCGGCAACTGGCTTACCGGGCACGGCAACATCTTTGCCGTCCTTCTTGAAGTTCTTCTTACCCTTGCCCTTCTTGAACTTAGTGGTCTTATTGACCATCAACACTTGATGTTCTTTCTTGATTTCAACCTCTGCTGACTTCAGCATTGAGAATACTTCAGGAATGGTCTTCACCATCCCCTGCATATTGTAGTTCAGCACGAAGCTCTTGTAGCTTGGTGGGAGCGACTGAAGGATTCTGTCAATGACCGCCTCGTCCGGGAGGTTGATCTCCAACTGGGACAGGCGGTTGTGCAACCCAGACATTTTGAGTATGTGCTCACTGACAGAACTGTTTTCCTCCATCTTACAACTATAGAACTTGTCGGAGACTTCATATCTCTCGACCCGGGCATGAGCTTGGAAAACCATTTTCAGCTCCTCGAACATCTCATATGCTCCGTGCTTCTCAAAACGCTTTTGAGCCCCGGTTCTAAGCTGTAAAGCATGCCGCACTGAACGAGGGAGTAATCATCAGCACGTGATTGCCAAGTGTCCATAACGTCTTGGTTCTATGGGATGGGTGCTTCACCTAGCGGTGCATCTAGGACATAATCTTTCTTGGCTGCTATGAGGATGATCCTCAGGTTCCGGACCTAGTCCGAATAGTTGCTGCCATCATCTTTCAGCTTGGTTTTCTCTAGGAACGCGTTGAAGTTCATGTTGACATGAGCGTTGGCCATTTGATCTACAAGACATATTTTGCAAAAGTTTTAGACTAAGTTCATGATAATTAAGTCCATCTAATCAAATTATTTAATGAACTCCCACTCAGATTAGACATCCCTCTAGTCATCTAAGTGTTACATGATCCGAGTCGACTAAGCCGTGTCCGATCATCACGTGAGACGGACTAGTCATCATCGGTGAACATCTCCATGTTGATCGTATCTTCCATACGACTCATGTTCGACCTTTCGGTCTCTGTGTTCCGAGGCCATGTCTGTACATGCTAGGCTCGTCAAGTTAACCCTAAGTGTTCTGCATGTGTAAATCTGTCTTACACCCGTTGTATGTGAACATAAGGATCTATCACACCCGATCATCACGTGGTGCTTCGAAACGACGAACTTTAGCAACAGTGCACAGTTAGGGGGAACACTTTCTTGAAATTATTATAAGGGATCATCTTATTTACTACCACTGTTCTAAGTAAACAAGATGCACAAAACATAATAAACATCACATGCAATTATATAGTAGTGACATGATATGGCCAATATCATATAGCTCCTTCGATCTCCATCTTCGGGGCTCCATGATCATCTTCGTCACCGGCATGACACCATGATCTCCATCATCATGATCTCCATCATTGTGTCTTCATGAAGTTGTCACGCCAACGACTACTTCTACTTCTATGGCTAACGCGTTTAGCAATAAAGTAAAGTAATTTACATGGCGTTCTTCAACGACACGCGGGTCATACAAAAAATAAAGACAACTCCTATGGCTCCTGCCGGTTGTCATACTCATCGACATGCAAGTCGTGATTCCTATTACAAGAACATGATCTCATACATCACAATATGTCATTCATCATTCATTACAACTTCTGGCCATATCACATCACATAACAATTGCTGCAAAAACAAGTTAGATGTCCTCTAATTGTTGTTGCATCTTTTACGTGGCTGCAATTGGGTTCTAGCAAGAACGTTTTCTTACCTACGAATAACCACAACGTGATCTTATCAACTTCTATTTACCCTTCATAAGGACCCTTTTCGTCGAATCCGGTCCAACTAAAGTGGGAGAGACAGACACCCGCCAGCCACCTTATGCAACTAGTGCATGTCAGTTAGTGGAACCGGTCTCACGTAAGCGTACGTGTAAGGTTGGTCCGGGCCGCTTCATCCCACAATACCGCTGAAGCAAGATAAGACTAGTAGCGGCAAGCAAGTTGACAAGATCTACGCCCACAATAAAATTGTGTTCTACTCGTGCAATAGAGAACTACGCATAGACCTAGCTCATGATGCCACTGTTGGGGAACGTTGCAGAAAATTAAAAAAATTCCTATGGTTTCACCAAGATCCATCTATGAGTTCATCTAAGCAACGAGTCATGGGAGAGAGATTGCATCTACATACCACTTTGTAGATCGCGCGGAAGCGTTCAAAAGAACAGGGTTGAAGTAGTCGTTCTCGTCGTGATCCTATCACCGGAGATCCTAGCGCCGAACGGACGGCACCTCCGCGTTCAACACACGTACGGTCAGCGTGACGTCTCCTCCGTCTTGATCCAGCAAGGGGGAAGGAGAGGTTGATGATGATAGCTCCAGCAGCATCACAACGGCGTGGTGATGGTGGAACAACAGCACTCCGGCAGGGCTTCGCCAAGCACGTGATGGAGGAGGAAGAGGTGTAGCAGGGGTAGGGAGGCGCCAGAACTTCAGGGTGCGGCTGCCCCCTCCCCCCTCCCTTTATATAGGCCCCCAGGGGGGCGCCGGCCCTAGGAGATCCAATCTCCCAAGGGGGCGGCGGCCAAGGGGGTGGAGTACCCCCCAAGTCAAGTGGGGCGCCCCCCCCCCCCACCCTAGGGTTTCAACCCTAGGCGCAGGGGGTGGGCCAAGGGGGGCGCACCAGCCCACTATGGGCTGGTTCCCCTCCCCACTTTGGCCCTTGGGGCCCTCCAGGATGGGTGGCCCCACCCGGTGGACCCCCGGGACCCTTCCGGTGGTCCCGGTACAATACCGGGTGACCCCGAAACTTTCCCGATGGCCGAAACATCACTTCCTATATAGTTTTCTTTACCTCCGAACCATTCCGAAACTCCTCGTGACGTCCGGGATCTCATCCGGGACTCCGAACAACATTCGGTTTGCTGCATACTCATATTCATACAACCCTAGCGTCACCGAACCTTAAGTGTGTAGACCCTACGGGTTCGGGAGACATGCAGACATGACCGAGACGGCTCTCCGATCAATAAACAATAGCGGGATCTGGATACCCATGTTGGTTCCCACATACTCCTCGATGATCTCATCGGATGAACCACGATGTCAAGGGTTCATGCAACCCCGTATACTATCCCTTTGTCAGACGGTATGTTACTTGCCCGAGACTCGATCATCGGTATCCCAATGCCTCGTTCAGTCTCGTTACCGGCAAGTCACTTTACTCGTACCGTAATGCATGATCCCGTGACCAGACACTTGGTCACTTTGAGCTCATTATGATGATGCATTACCGAGTGGGCCCAGAGATACCTCTCCGTCATACGGAGTGACAAATCCCAGTCTCGATCCATGTCAACCCAACAGACACTTTCGGAGATACCTGTAGTGCACCTTTATAGTCACCCAGTTATGTTGTGACGTTTGGTACACCCAAAGCACTCTTACGGTATCCGGGAGTTACACGATCTCATGGTCTAAGGAAGAGATACTTGACATTGAAAAAGCTCTAGCAAAACGAACTACACGATCTTGTGCTATGCTTAGGATTGGGTCTTGTCCATCACGTCATTCTCCTAATGACGTGATCCCGTTGTTAATGACATCTAATGTCCATAGTCAGGAAACCATGACTATCTGTTGACCAACGAGCTAGTCAACTAGAGGCTTACTAGGGACGTATTGTGGTCTATGTATTCACACGTGTATTACGATTTCCGGATAATACAATTATAGCATGAATAAAAGACAATTATCATGAACAAGGAAATATAATAATAATCCTTTTATTATTGCCTCTAGGGCATATTTCCAACAATTGCCTCCTGTAGTGCTTCCTTGCCCCTGCCCCTGATTCTGTGGCTTCTAACCAGCATTTTGAGCATTTTGCTTCCCCCGTTTCTGGCCTCCCTATCCATATTTCTGGTGCTACTCAGCAAAACCCTCAAATGATTCTTGCTCATGCAGCTGGTTTCCTCCCCCACTGCCCAGGGCCTCCACGCCATTGCGGCATCTGTGGGGGAGGTGGATAGTACGCTCCAAGGAACCATGGCGGCGGGATCTGCTGACCTCCAGGGAAACCAAATCCGAACTGAAACTAGAGTGGAGGAGGACCGAATTGCGGATCGAATTGCTGCTAGTTACTTTCCTGATGGGGATCAGCTTGTTTGCTTCTAGGGTTTCCACCTTTTCCTCTTCCTCTTCCTCTCCCCTGGTTGTCCGCCATAGCTTGGATCTTCGAACGGAGCTCTGGGTCGATCTCGACGCGGGTGGCTGTTTGAGAGGGGTCGAGCAGATCAGAAGCGGCGGCGAGGTGGTAGTCATCGACGGTGATGGAGTGGGTGGAGTGAATGTGGCTGCGGAGGCGGCTTTTCTCGATCTAGACCAAGAGTTGGGGTTTGGTTTCCTCCCCCACTGTCAGCCACAGCTGACAAAAATACTCCCTCGCAGCCAAGTCCTCTTCCTCTTTTGCCCCTAAATCCAAGTCAGCAACGCCTGCAAACTTGCGGTCCCTGACAGGTAGGGTCGGCCTGGCAGCATAACAAGGGAAATCCCCCACGGTGACCACAGGCCCGACATCCCGGCGAACTGCTCCCGGCTCCGACGGGCGCAGAGCTCGATGCTTCTCCGAGAACTCGATGCGGCGGCGTGCTAAATGTTCCCCAGCGCATCGAAGAGGAGTCGCGAATTCGAACCTGAAGCTTTTCCCTACCGAGCTTGGTGATTGAGGCATGGTGGATTCGCAGCTCCGCGGTGAAATCATCATGGAAGAGGATTCTGCAGCGACCAAAACGCCCTCCATTTCGCCCTCTGTTGCGGCAGGTGTTACACTGCTTCTGCCTGTGCCCATCTAATCACCTCCTCCGGGGAGGCGGTCGACCCCGGCAGCATGCAGGCCATCTCGTCCTCCGATGCCTCCACACAAATCCTCACGACTAATTTCCTCAGTGAGTCTCTGCTCCCCGGCCGCCGCATCGACCTCGCCATCCTTGCACTGTGCTCCTCCTCCATCGCCCTCTCCTCCGCCGAAATCTCCCCCTCGCTGATGCGACATCTCAGATCTGGGATTCTATGATGCCCTCTCATCAGCGTGGGAGGGGGACAGAACGGTGGGTGGCGGCGAGGTGTTGGAGACGAGAGGTGGAGACGCGGGGCCTGAGCGCGGCGACGGCGAGCGAAGCGGTGGGGACTGCCGTGGCGGAGCGCGGCGACAGCGGTGGTGGCGGTGGTAGGTGGAGGTGGAGGTGGAGCTCATTTCAAAATCTCCTCGGCATCACCATGACCGGTTACCACCTTTACCTCGCCCTCGGCCACCCAGCGACGCCCGCGTTGGCCGTCTCCCGTCGCAAAAGTCGTCGTGTGTGTCGTCGGCTCATCCTATAGCTTTTAAAATCGTTGGTCACCGGTTGAAACTTTTCAATATAATTGGGACGCGTTTCGTTGCCCGCATATAGGCCAACCAGGCCCGCCCGAGAAGAATCTGGCCTGTTTGGTTGGCTGCGTTTTCTGTTGGGTCTGCATCGCACGAAGTTTAAAGCGCCTTTGGACCTGGCTCGCTGGAAACACTCAGACCTCTGTTGCAAAAAAAATATCTTGCAAAAATTTCTGCAACATGACTCGTGTTACAGAAATTTCATGCAACATGACCTATGTTGCAATGATAAAAGGATGACGCTCAGTCGCTCAATTTGTCAGATCAGTTGCAATTTCTTTTTTAAAACAAGGCCAAAAACTGTAACTGAGCTTTTGCTGCAAAAATAATTATTTTACCATGTTGACCTATGTTGCAAAAAAATTCGAGAGAAAAAAAAATGCAACTTGACCTATGTTGCAAAAATTTCTGTAACATGACCCATGTTGCAGAAATTTTTCACAACACAACCTGTATTGCAATAATAGAGGATGACACTCAGTCAATAAATCTGTCTGATCCTACGGCTCGCGAGGCGGCGGATCCGACGCGTAGAGTTGTCCGATAAAATAATCATTTGAACCAAAGTCTTTACGAGACTCCGGCTCCGAGTCAAACATGATTTTTCTTTCTTTTTGGTGGGGCCATGGGGTCATATAAGGAGTCCGAGAGAAACAAAATCCTTGCAAATTTGGCGTCCCGAAACTGACGAGTTTTCGTTCACCCTAAACGCCACGAAAGGCCACCGAATCGCCTCCTCCCTCTAGAGGTACTGCCCGCTTGCCGCGCCGGCTCCGGCTCCGGCGCCGAGTTCCCCTCACGTCCAAATCTCTAGTCCTGCTCGCCGCCTCTTTTTGACCCAACGCGGCAAGACGAGGTGAGGGATCCGCCGGCCATCCGCCCGGCACAGGGGCAGTCTGCGCGTTGGTCAGGGGAGATTCTCCGATTCACCGTCGCTATCGAATCGCGCCACCCCCGAGGTTCTTCCCATCTCACCCCGCCTTTGTTCATGTGTACATTAGCTACTTCCAGATTTTATCCAGGGCTCTCAGAAAACTACTTAAGAGTAGAGTGCTCTAGCGAATTGGTTGAAGGTCTGTTCTGTCCGATTCAGTCTGTAGCATCCGCTAATTTCCAGCGCTCAGATTGAACTTTCCTGCTTATTTTAATTTGAACTGCGAAAACATCTTATATTTAGGAATTTGAACTGGACGAGGATCCCTGACATATGTCAGGGTGCCATTCGACCGGTGGCATGTGGGCCCACATGTCAGTGGCCCAATGGCACGTGCCATACGTCAGGGAGCTGGATCCTGTAGAACTAGCAAGCTGGCCCATGCATTTGCGTGGCTAGACTTACTATTGGTCTTATTTCTCTACCAGTCTTTTTTCATTTAATTTGATGAGATATTAGCATCATGTAGCACACTTATAGCTTAATTTATTAAATGTCTATCTTTATAAAACATGATTAAATTTTGATACAAATCTATGTTTCTGTGTAAAGTTGTTGGTATCCATCCTGATGTGTGGGAACAAAAGTTCTAGAGAACCAGGGTCTCTAGTTTCCCCTGTTCTACTCCTTGTTATCCCTCCACACTTATGTTTGCACCAATATATATTTAGGATTTTTCACAGAGAAAATTCTAAAAAATTGCCGATTCATATCCAAACCTTTTGATCGGTTCCACCATCCACCTCATTACTGGGCTTGTATCGCAAAAAAAATTTATTAGTACATGTTATATATACAAACATGATAAAACTAATATAAAAATCAAAGTTTCTTTGTGAAGTTGTTTGTATCAATCTTGATGTGTGAGAACAGATGACTGAAACAACCATGTCTCTAGCTTCATCTATTCCACTCCTTCTGACCCCTCTACATTTATTTTTGCATGGTATAATTTTAGGATTTTCACCGAAAATTCTAAAAATTGATGACTATACATCCAAACCTTTAGATTCCACCATCCACCTAATCACTGGGTGTATTGGAATTATTTTATCTTGTTAGTACATGTCATATATATATGATTGCACGTCTTCTTGTTGTCGTAATGTAATTTTCTATATAGCTTTCGGATCTGAACCAACATATCATTGTTGACGATGTTTCAAAACTAAATCGACCTATTATGTAACTGACATGAATGGATCTTCGCACCTTTTTCTTAACCACTATCTGTATCCGTACTTCACCTGTGTCTTATATTTCTAATTTGTAATAAGCGCTTGGCGGAGCTACGCTGGGGCGAAGCCCAGCTGAAAATAGTTAAGGAAGACAGAAAAACTGGGCTAAAGACCAGGTGTTATGTGTAATTTCTGAGCCTGGCCTACCCAACAATTGGCCGTAGCTCCGCCACTGTTTGCAAGTATTTGCCGGTACTGGTAAAATGATGTTTTCAATTTTATTTTCATATTCGCATTGATATGGCATTTTAACTATTGGAGAAGTTAGTAGCCCAAATGTGCATCTCAAGGGAACACCATTGGTATTTGCTGAAAATTATGTGTTTAATGCAAAGCCATATAATTCCATGCCGATCTTGATATTTCTCCTCTTGACCAGTCTCTATTTTCCACGGCCAAAACATGTTTTCCAGCTCCCACATTACCATTGATTATTATTTAAAATGAAATAAAAAGACTGCAGTGAAAGGTGTGTCTTGGTAAACATGATCAAATTCTATAAAAATTTATATTAAGTTATCATTATTGTAGAAGACATCTGAGTGGGAACAACATGTCACTATTGGGCACCAAGTCTAGTTTCCCTACCATGCAAAACCATATAATTTTGAACTAATCTCCAAATTTTCCTCTTTTACTACTTTTCATCCATTGTTGTTTGTGTTTCCACTTATAATTTCTGAGAAACTTTCCACCAAGGATTAAATCTAAGCATTGATATCTCATACATAAACTTTCTGTTCTCTTTTTTGCCCGCCTCATCACTATGAGTGTTTGAATTGTGTTTTCCTGATTGGATAATCATGCCCCCATGGTCTTATTCTAGTTGTCTATATATGTAGCCTGGTCATCCGAGGCAAATAAATTGATAACAGACATTTTCTCATGCTCAATTTTTGGCATAGGTTCTTCTTTTTGTGACTATGCTGTTTTATATCAAATTATATTTTAATCAACTGGCAAGCAGATTGCTCCTTTATTTGAAGTTTTGCTTCCTGAATACTCCGTATATGCTCAATTTTATATTTAAAGACCATTGCTAAATTACGATGAAAACTGATTTGCTAACTTATTTCATTTATTTCAAATTTCATATATAGCACGTCTCTTCTATATCATGCTTCCTTGACGTACCTGCAGTGCTCTGCTTGCTACCGTGTTTTTTTGGGGCGGGTGGCTGTCCTATTTACAGTTTTTTTGTTGTCGCATGACCTATCATTCTATTTACGGCCAGTCTTTGCCTAGTTCTTTTTTTCCCAATTGCCTAGTCTGTATTTGTCGTGTCATACGTACTGTGAGCTAGAATTTCCATTACACTAATCGATTGTTCCTCACCCACAGATATCTGGTAAGAAATTGGGTTTCATCATGGAGCAGGATGCCCTGCTGGCTTCTTCCCAGCAAGCGAAGCTACCCTTGGCTCTGTTTATTTTTGAAAGCAACAAGAAGAAGCAGCTCCTGTTTGACCCCTCCACCAAGAAGATCCGTGGCATAATCAGCGTGGCGTTCGCAGATGCCACCTGCGTGTTCGAAAATGGCGGGTGGCTGCTCATGCTCCAGCACAAGCAACATGGTTTCCAGGAGCAGCAAGAGCAGACCATCTTCCTTGTGCATGCCAGCACCGGCAGGCGGCTGGAGCTGCCGGCGTGCCCTTCTGTCATTGACGGGCTCTTCGTTTTCTACGTCGGCTCCAGTGAGGTGCCTCTGGTTGTCGTGTGCATTGAGACCATCTCCGGGGTCCCAACCGTCTATGTTGCCTGCCCTGGGGACATATACTGGAGCGTCTACAAGAACATTGAGGATGGCTCCCACCTACCGCTGGATCCACACAGACGCATCAAGTGCACCCTCATTATCGATGCCGTCTTGCTCGGGAAGCAGGCCGTCTGCGTCGACTACCATGGGAAGATCCTGATCTTCGACGTCACGGAGATGAGCTGGAGGAGGACCGCTCTTTCAAAGGGGTGGAACGAAAGGGATGCTCACTTCCTTGTGGCATCCAGTGAAGAAGTTGTGCTCATCTCGTGCCGTCGCTTTCGTGGACGGTTCTGCGACTTCAAATTCTTCAAGCTGGATGCTGAAGCACTGGAGTGGTCACCTCTAGATGACACGGAGCTTGATGGTTGCAGCTGGTTTCTGTACAGAGGTCGCTCCATCCTTGCGAGGGAGGAAGGCAAGAGGAAAGTCTACACCTTCTATCCAAGCCAGTGGGGTGGCTCGACACCGATCGACGCCGACAGCTCGAGGAAGAGGAAGGTAGCCCATATGAAGTCATTGTCTTCCAGAGAGAAGTCGGTTACGAATATATTCATGCATGATTTAGAAGACGGCGTCGTCAGGACGGTTCTCCCGGCTTCAATTGTGACTGAGGAACGGCATTGGCTCCGGTCTAGTGTCTTTGGTGGACCATTTCAGTAATCGTATGTAATAAAATATGTTGTCTCAAGTTACATTACTAAACTTGAGTACCAACACAAACTTGCAAATAGGAAGATTTTATTGTTTTGCTTTGGAAAAGCAGGTTCAACAACATTGATTGATGTACAGTTACTCTTATCACAAGTTCACAAAGTCTTGCAAGCTGCAAAATTAAGCAAGGCTGAGACAACCAACACAATAAAGATTACATGAGGCACGCATGCTTCACTAATCCTGTTGCTAGACCAACCACCATTAAATCCTGTATATCATCTCAAGTGGATGCACCCAAAGGCCAGAGACTCCCCTTTCTCTGCACGCTGAAGTGAAGAACCTTGTAGTCATAGATAACCTACAAAAAAGTTGAAAACTTCAATCATGTTTAAAACAGAAATCATCACTACGGCACTTCCAAATTGGATGCAAATGCGGGAAATGAAACCAAACCTTCTGATAAAATCTGTCATTCTATTGGCTATCTTTGTATGTAATTTTCGAAGGTAAAGCGAGAAGGGAGAATACATGAATATCAGCAAAAGGAAAGATGGTCCGGACCTCCACCGCAAATCTTGAAAGTCAACACTGATGGTGCCTTTCTGAAGGAATCAAATTCTGGAGGCTGGGGCTTTGTTATCAGGAACAATTTTAGTATGGTAATAGCAGCTGGAGTCTCATGCCGTTAACACAGCCATCCAGATGGGCTGCCACCGAGTGATTGTGAAAACTGAATCTGTGCAAGTGAAGACAGCGGTGAGCAATGAAGACTATGATCTTTCTGCATTATGAGCTATCTTCAAAGATATTAAGTTTCAACTGAGAGTGGATTTCAATGATGTAACTGTTGTATCTTATCCTTGGACTTGTAATTTAGTTGCACATTGTTTAGCTGCGTATGATGCTAAACTAGGAGTTGCCAAATGCGAGATTTGGCTCGGCCAGTATCCAGACCTTGTAAATGACGATGTTGTTGGCTACTTGTCCAGCCCTTGTACTTAATGGAATGCATCGTGTTCCCTTCAAAAAAAAAAATGGATGCACATATCCACCCAGATTTGGGCCCTAAGCTTTCGGTTCAGCCCAGCTAACTAATTAGGGCCTGTTCGGTTTGCAGGGAGCTCCTAGTCCGCGCCTTAAGCGCCGGCTAGCAGAACCGGCGCCCACGCGGCCTCCAAGTTGGGCCGGCCCAGGAAACGCTTCGTACGCAGAAAACCCCCCAAAAAAGTGGGAGACCTCCTATACGCCGCCCGTGTGCGTCCGAACGTCGCGGCTTCGCTGAAGCGGTGCGCACACGGGCCGGCCCAGTTATCAAGCGGTGAGCAAAAATTCGGAAAAAATAGAAGCGCTCATGCGGTATCGAGCTTCCGACCTCACGGTTGATTGTAGCGAGGCTAGCCAGCCGGGCTAGCGACCTCGAACGACATAATCACAGCGCCACGCTAAAAGTAGAAAGGACAGCGGCAAATCTTCAAACATCTTTACAATATACGTTGAACAATTTTTTGAATACGGTGAAACTTTTTGTAAAAATACACTGAACAAATTTAAAATATACAAATGAACATTTTATAGTATAGATTGAACAATTTCCTAATATACGATGAACAAAATTTAAATACACAACGAACATTTTCTAATATATGTTGAACAATTTAATAATATACAATGAACATTTCTTTAATACATGATGAACATTTCGATAATGCAATGTGAACTATTTCATAATATACGATGCACATTTTCTTAATACGATGAAGATTTTTGTAATATGCGGTGAACTTTTTATATAATACGCAATAAAGAGAAGAAGAACAGAAACAGAAAATAAAAATAAAACGTAAAAGAAAGAAAAATGATAAGAAAAAAGGAACTAAAAAAATCGGAACAAAACAACTGAAAAACAGCCACAAGAGTGAAAACTCTGCAAGCCAAAAACGAAAAAAAAAACCCGAAGAAACAAGGAAACAGCAGCGAAACCAAAATCCGTACAAGGGCCGGCCCAACTGGTGACTCTCTTCAGCGAAGGCTCATCCTTTTGACGCCTGCGGGCGTCAAATAGGATCCCGAACAAAATTTAAATACACAACGAACATTTTCTAATATATGTTGAACAATTTAATAATATACAATGAACATTTCTTTAATACATGATGAACATTTTGATAATGCAATGTGAACTATTTCATAATATACGATGCACATTTTCTTAATACGATGAAGATTTTTGTAATATGCGGTGAACTTTTTATATAATACGCAATAAAGAGAAGAAGAACAGAAACAGAAAATAAAAATAAAACGTAAAAGAAAGAAAAATGATAAGAAAAAAGGAACTAAAAAAATCGGAACAAAACAACTGAAAACCAGCCACAAGAGTGAAAACTCTGCAAGCCAAAAACGAAAAAAAAACCCGAAGAAACAAGGAAACAGCAGCGAAACCAAAATCCGTACAAGGGCCGGCCCAACTGGTGACTCTCTTCAGCGAAGGCTCATCCTTTTGACGCCTGCGGGCATCAAATAGGATCCCGCAAAAAGTGGATACCTCAGGATTCGAAGTCAGCCAGCTCGCTACACGTCCACACCTCGCTAAACACTCGACCTACCGGCCGTGAGTGCTTAGATTCAGCGCGAAACAGGGAAATAACATTGTCATGACGCTATTTGTTGCACATAAAAATCGCATCAATTTTTTGGGAACAAAAAAAATTATGGCTAGAAAAGGTTCATGGATTTTGAAAATAAGTTCATCAATTTTTAAAAAGGTTCATAGAAAATGAAAAAAAAATCATGGATTTTCAACAAAAATCTACAAATTTGAAAAAGGTTCATCTACATGAGAAAAGTTCATTAAATTCGAAAAAAGTTCACTGAATTTGGAAAAAAAGTTCATCAAAATTTGAAAAAAGTTCACTAAGTTAGAAAAAACTTCTTTGAAATTGAAAAAAAGTTCAATGAAAATTGAAAAAAGTTCATTGAAATTGAAAAAAGTTCAGTGAAATTGAAAAAAATTCATCAAATTTGAAAAAAGTTCATTGAAATTGAGAAAAGTTCAGCGGATTTGAAACAAATTCACTGATTTGAAGAAAAGGTTCAAGAATAATAAAAATAAATCATCGAGGCAGGAAGAATAAAAAGACAAACGAAAAACGAAAACGAAAACGATAAAGCAAAAAGGAAGGGAAAAGTAAAAGGATAGATGAAAAGCCATGAAAGCATGCCAGTCAGCACGTCTAGCTGCGTGGCACGGTGGTAGCTGCATGTAAACTCGAACGGGAGGTCTGGAGTTCGATTCCCGTCGGCGATCGCTCCTATTTTTTGCCTCTACCAAACGGAAAGGAAACATGTGAAGAAATAATAGGAATGTAACCAGGAGAAGGAATGGCGAATCTTATTTGGCGCTTTTTTTAGAAGAATTCTATTTGGCGCTTATGCGCCCGCTCGCAAACTGGCGCCTGCAGGGCGCGGCTAGTTGAGCCTGGCCCATCTTCCGGTTTCTTTCTAGAAAAAGCTGATAAAAAGTTAGCGTTGACGCAGCAACCACTCGGACAACAACACGCCTGTGATAGTTTACTTCGTTTTCCTGTTTTTACTAGTAAGCATGCACGTGCAATGCACGTCCTAATTAATATATATACTTAGTCAAAGATATTAAAACTTCTAAATTTCAAATTTTTTGTGAAACAACATAGCTATCTTTTTTTTACATCAAAACAACATAGCTACCTCATTCAAGTGGAAGGAAACATTATAATCATCAATCATATACATATACATTTTTTCTTGGGCGACGTATCTGGTGAAAATCCATGATCAGTGAATATGAAAACTTCTATGTAGAGCATTGGATCGGCAATGATGGTGGCATATCACATGTGGGCATCCTAACCATCCACTTAAGCATGTTTTGGCTAATTTTTTTTAAATAATACATTTTTTTATTAATTTTTATAAATATTACGCTGGGTAAATTTTTTTCAAAAATAATACACCATCGGCCCGCTGCAGGCCGACTGGGCCTAGTCAGCCCACAGCAGGCCGATTGGATTCCAATCGGCCTACAGCTGGCCGACTGGCCCCTGTCGGCCCACTGTGGGCTGATTGGGTCCTGCCGGCCCACTGTGGGCTGACTGGAGCTAATTGGCCCGCTGTGGGCTAATTGTTTCTGCAAAAAAATAGGCATAAAAATATGTGTTTAAAAAAATGTTAATTATGTAATTAAAAAATGTTAAACGTGTATAAAAAAATGTTCTTGATGTATAAAAAAAATGTAAAATATATATGCAAAAATGTTGACATAAAAAGTATGTTTTAAAAAGTGTTAATCATGTATTTAAAAATTGTTAAATATGTGTATAAAAATGTTCCTGTTTATACAAAAAATATAGAATGTGTATGAAAAAAAGTTGGCACCAAAAAATTATGTTGGTGAGTTGGTGACAAAAAATAAATCAAGGTTGTGAAAAAAATATGATTGGTTGCTCTTTTTGTATGGAACTGGAACATTTTTTTCAAACATATTTTTTTGGTGTCAACTTTTTTTCATACACATTCTATATTTTTTTTATAGATAAGGAACATTTTTTATACACACATTTAACAATTTTTAATCATGTATTTGAAAAAATGTCAGCTTTTCAAACATATTTTTCAAACATAATTTTTTGGTATCAACTTTTTTTCATACACATTCTATATTTTTTGTATAAATAAGGAACATTTTTTATACACACATTTAACAATTTTTAAATACATGCTTAACACTTTTCAAAACATATTTTTTATGTCAACATTTTTGCATATATATTGTACATTTTTGGTATACATGAGGAACATTTTTTATACACGTTTAACATTTTTTAATTACATGATTAACATTTTTTTAAACATATATTTTATGCCAATTAGCTCCAGTCGGCCCACAGTGGGCCGACAGGATGCAATCAGCCCATAGTGGGCCGACAGGGGCCAGTCGGCCAGCTGTAGGCCGACTGGATTCCAATTGGCCTGATGTGGGCCGACTAGGCCCAGTCGGCCTGCAGCGGGCCGACGGTGTATTATTTTTGAAATTTTTTTATCCGGCATAATATTTATGAAAATTAATAAAAAAATGTATTATTTAAAAAAATAGCCATGTTTTGTAGATAACCCCTCTTAATAATTATAAGTAAATTATTTGCACATATGTTTCTACTTTGTAGAAGTTGTCGCGCCACTGCCGAAGGGAGTCGAAGCAGTCGAAGGGAGCGCCAGTGCCACATGGAGGTGTGTCGGCAGCTAGCCTACCTTCTAACGTCATGGAAAGATGCCCCGGAGGAGTTGGGCGAGCCGGTTGCCGAAGCTGATGCGAGCTAAGAGCGCAGCTACCCCGACGCGACGGCCGCGGCTCTGCCCACGTGATGGTGTCCACTCACTCGCAGAAGAATCCATTGCACCCTACATGCTTGTTTCATACTCCATTCGTTCCTAAATATAGGTTTTTCTAGATATTTCAATAAGTGACTACATACGGAGTAAAATGAGTGAATCCACTCTAAAATATGTCTATATACATCCGTATGTGATAGTCCATTTAAAATTTCTAAAAAGACTTATATTTAGAAACGGAGGGAGTAATATTCATGGGTCAATCTCTCAACACGTTATAGCTACATTGAATTTTCCTAGCTCTTCAGAGCTAGTGCAAGCGTCTGAACTGGGGCCTTGGGGGGTCTCCTGAATTTGTATGCACTGAGCTCTTTTGATTTGTTAAAAGTGACAATTACAGTGCATTTTGTTGGAGCCTTTTCACATCTTTGATTTGGAGTGAAACATAAAGATAGAAAGGAAGCTAAATCATTCATCTTGCAAAGAGATGATTCACATGAATTAAATACCCTTAGTGTAAGAGGAATAGAGGGGAGATGATTGGCATAACGCAGTGGATGATATTATTAAGCATCGAGGGTGAGTACATATTGAGTACAAGACTTAAAGGACAAAACTCCTACAAGAGATGCAATGGAAAAAATTCTTATCTAATCCCGGACAATCCCTAACTATCAAATATATCTCTAACACTTGGTTTGATAAAATAAGCTTTGACAACATACTACAGTTCTTTCAAATTGAAGGTTTAACAGGGCCACGTGTCTCTCCCGAGAGAATGTTGAAGCTCTAGGCAACATTTCAAAGTTAAGGTTTCAACTAATAATAATCAAAATGAATATGTCGAAAGCACAAGAAATTCACATATGTTTATAATTACATCAAGTATTTCACTTAAATTGATAAATTACAAAGAATGTAAGCTGATAAACTATGAATTTCCATGTCTTCTTCAATAGAGAAAATCACTATAGATCCAAAGTTTACATACCTTTAAATAAATAATCTTTTAAAGCCATATGAACCCAACTAAAAGAACACCATGACTGGCATAGCTTGAATCTTTGCTTAGTCCCAGAGAAGAAAATTTTGCAAAGGCTACAGTGAGAGCGATCAATATCCCCTTATGTAAGAAAAAGAAACTTGCAACTTCACGCGGCCAACACACATATGAAATACACCCATGAGCCAATTCAAAAATAGTGTACATGTAAATATAGTGTACATGTTAGATTGAGATTTTTTTTAAATAGTCACTAACCAAATCATCATCTAATGTTGACAACATGTAAGCATCTGCAGGAGCTACCACAGGTCCATCATGCATTTATCTATTTGGAAGGACAAGGCCAGCAGTAGCATAACACAAAGCATGGATTGGATCATGGGTTTTGCCAACTGAAATTTCAGCCAATCTGCAATCAGTATACATATAAGCAAGAAATCGATGGAATTAACACTTTTGAAATAGAAGAATTATGGTAGACAAATAGGAACCCATTTTAACATCTCGTACCAGCCTGTTGATTGAAAAAGGATGATCTGCAGTCAGTACAGTAGATCATGAGTTTATCTTCTATCTTTGCATATTCGTGTTAAAGAGAGAAGAATAAGAAATGATAATGTAGGTAAAAGAAAGAATTTTTATTGTAGGTGACCATAAAATAGCATTCTTCTGTTTTGTACTAAGAATATACCCCCTCCATAAAGAAATATAAGAGTGTTTAGATCACTAAAAATCTAAACACTCTTATATTTCTTTACAGGGGGAGTACTAATCAAGCAAACAGTGGTAGGAATTTCATTAAGTCTGTGAATCCCTCCATTACCCATAAGCAGAACATACCCAAGTATGGAGTGAAAACCTGTGTGAAAAATGTGAGACTTGCTTTCTAAACTACTAAAAATCTAAGCAAAAGTATAAAGGAGCCAAAGTAACAATCAGATTTCCCTACATTGATTATCCAGAAATGTAACATTATTTGTTGTAAAAAAACAGAAAAATAGAAATGGCGGTGTTTTCGTTCCTACAGAAATGGTATTAAATGTATGACTTGTTCTCACACCAGACAAAATCCATGTACTACATGTTGGTGTTTCTTGAGTTATCACCAACTTTCATTGCATTTTACTACAAATCATGCACACTACATACATGTATAGAAGAAAGCAAACCTACTTTTAGGTGTTGAATATTTCCAATAGCTGGAGTGAACCCCACACTTCATGGAAGAAATACCGCTGAAATCATTCACCTGTGTATTGCCACAGAGGCATTCCTAGAAACACCACGACCAGCCACGCACCAAAAAGACCAGTTCAGCTCCTTATATTTCCTAATGGGCATAACATGACCGGATCACCACCTCCTCCAACAACACATCAGGGTGTTCAGTCTCATCTGCTGTTATTGGACAATACTCAAAGTTTGATACTCTGAGGCTTACGAATCAAGGAAGAAAGGAGATTCAGAGAAAAAGAGTCAATGCCAACTTACCAACCATGTGATGAACTTCTCATGGTAGTAAGATAAAGTACTACTCTTCCGAATTATTATGTGGGTAACCTCATTCCAAATAAATAATTTGGTAATCTTTGAAATCATCTGTCCATAGCCTGAATTTGTTGTCATCCACCAGATTCTACACAGGAAGAGAGTAAATTGTTAGGGAGACAGGTTAGTGGCCACCCAAAAATCCTATACTTACGGGCAAGACCTACGGGAGCCCACTTACGGACTCCTCCCTGCACTAACCACTCCCCCCTTATTTTCAGGGCCTGGGTCACACCCTCTCGAGATTTCCAATCAAGATTCAACGCATCAGTGTGTAACTTAATTCCATAGAAATATGCGCGTAAGTGTAGCATCTCTCCCACTTTACCCTAGACCTTGAAGATGTTGTTTCACCAACTAACGGTTGATTCCTGGCAGCATTTCATTGGGACTCTGCACCAAATTTTGCATGACTAAAGAAAATCACTTCCTATCCCAAAATTGACTAAAAATCTCAAATGTATTTCAGTAAGACAAGAACCTGAAGTCCAAAATTAATTTATCCTCAGACTAACCATTTCTAATTTATTTCTGCACTGAAAATCATAACTCGACCAGAAAACAAATTAATTTATCCAAGATTCTGGGGCAACATGAACATTACAATTCGTGGATAAATTGACAGGTTCGTAGCATAGCAACAGAATTCCAACAATGTGCATGTACCACTCCAATTTGTTCATACAAATTGTCAAACATCGGAATCATCAAGAAATATGTTATGATGCTCACCTCCAGATTTCCTTAAACATTTTCATTTGTACTGATATGAGAAGCATGCATGTGACCAAACAGATCATGTGTCCCCAGAAATGTGTTTGCAAATGAACCAACAAAATCTGAACTGCCAAATTATCTGGAGTGGTGCATAGGAGCACATTATATCAAATCTTCGTAGAATATGGACAACATGTGCCACGAGAACCAAAAATAGAAAGAAAATGTCTGTCCTTTCATTGATATAGAAATTGTATTCAGGAAAAGATGATAGGGGGGAAATCCATTCACTGCTTGTTTGTGTTCATTGATATAGAAATTGTGCAAGCATTTTGAAATTCAGTAATAAGACTTGGGCAGGAGAGCACTGACCGGCAGTATGCTAGTGTCAGAGAGCTCTGAGTCGCCGCGCTGCGCGCTCACGCACGACCTTGTTCGTCAGTGGCCGCCTCGCATGCGCCCACATTCCCGGTGGCGGCTGTGGCAGCTCCCGCACGCCTCTAAATTTGTCGAGATGAGGCGGGCAGGCGGCGAGGGCCTTGATGCTGTCATCAATGCACTTGATAATGTGAATGGTAGGAGTACATGGACATGCGACGCATGTACTTCCAGAAACCACTCACCTTACTGAAAAACTATGGATTATGGCATTACGAGATCCTCCTGAGAAACAGGCACCAATATTTCAGCAAAACACCTGTTCCATTATGTTATCATCTGACATTCGGGATGTCATTCTTCAGTTATTTTCGCAGATTTTCACATGGGGCTGCATTCCCATTATCAGGCAGGTCATTGAATGGAGAACACTCCTCTAAAACCATAGGGCGAAGTGAAGAATTCAGTACAAGCATATAACTGAAGATAAAAACTTGATCACAACGATCATGATTTTGACGGGCAGGTATGGAGGGTCGGCGGCGACGTGAGCTGAAATGTGTGGACCGGACGTGAGCGGGCGGCGCCTGGGCGCAGGAGCCGGCGTCCAGCGGCGGAGGAGCGCGTAGGAGCCGTTGTGAGTGTGACGCCCCCGATTCAATCGTACACTAATCATACACGCAAACGTGTACGATCAAGATCAGGGACTCACGGGAAGATATCACAACACAACTCTAAAACATAAATAAGTCATACAAGCATCATAATACAAGCCAGGGGCCTCGAGGGCTCGAATACAAGTGCTCGATCATAGACGAGTCAGCGGAAGCAACAATATCTGAGTACAGACATAAGTTAAACAAGTTGCCATAAGATGGCTAGCACAAACTGGGATACAGATCGAAAGAGGCGCAGGCCTCCTGCCTGGGATCCTCCTAACTACTCTTGGTCGTCGTCAGCGGTCTGCACGTAGTAGTAGGCACCTCGAGTGTAGTAGGAATCATCGTCGACGGTGGCGTCTGGCTCCAGGGCTCCAGCATCTGGTTGCGACAACCAGGTAGAAGGAAAGGGGAAAAGAGGGAGAAAAGCAACCGTGAGTACTCATCCAAAGTACTCGCAAGCAAGGAGCTACACTACATATGCATGGGTATATGTGTAAGGAGGCCATATCAGTGGACTGAACTATAGAATGCCAGAATAAGAGGGGGATAGCTAATCCTGTCGAAGACTATGCTTCTGGCAGCCTCCGTCTTGCAGCATGTAGAAGAGAGTTGATTGAAGTCCTCCAAGTAGCATCTCCAAGTAGCATCTCCAGTCGCATCTCCAGTCGCATCGCATAGCATAATCCTACCCGGCGATCCTCTCCTCGTCGCCCTGTAGAAAAGCGATCACCGGGTTGTCTGTGGAACTTGGAAGGGTGTGTTTTATTAAGTATCAGGTTCTAGTTGTCATAAGGTCAAGGTACAACTCCAAGTCGTCATGTTACCGAAGATCATGGCTATTCGAATAGATTAACTTCCCTGCAGGGGTGCACCAACTTACCCAGCACGCTTGATCCCATTTGGCCGGACACACTTTCCTGGGTCATGCCCGGCCGCGGAAGATCAACACGTCGCAGCCCCACCTAGGCACAACAGAGAGGCCAGCACGCCGGTCTAAACCTAAGCGCGCAGGGGTCTGGGCCCATCGCCCTGAGCACACCTGCACGTTGCGTGGGCGGCCGAAAGCAGACCTAGCCTAGTGGCGTTCCAGTCCAATTCGGCGCGCGCCGCTCCGTCGCTGACGTCTGAAGTGCTTCGGCTGATACCACGACGTCTGGATACCCATAACTACTCCCGCGTAGATGGTTAGTGCGTATAAGCTCGTAGCCAACTCAGATCAAATACCAAGATCTCGTTAAGCGTGTTAAGTATCCGCGAACGCCGAACAGGGCCAGGCCCACCTCTCTCCTAGGCGGTCTCAACCTGCCCTGTCGCTCCGCCTCAAAGATCCACTCGCGGGTGCTCCACCAGCCGACCCGACTTTAGTCTCCACATGTATCATGTATAAAGTATAGTATATACCCGTGATCACCTCCCGAGTGATCACGGCCCGATAGTATAGCACGGCAGACGGACAAGAATGTAGGGCCACAGATGGAATACTAGCACCCTATACTAAGCATATAGGATTGCAGGTAAAGGTAACAACAGTGGTAACAAGGACAGGCTATGCATCAGGATAGGTATAACAGAAAGCAGTAACATGCTACACTACTCTAATGCAAGCAGTATAGAGAAGAATAGGCGATATCTGGTGATCAAGGGGGGGGGGCTTGCCTGGTTGCTCTGGCAAGAGAGAGGGGTCGTCAACACCGTAGTCGATCACAGGGGGTACCGGCAGCGGCCTCGGGGTCTACCGGAAAAAGTAACGGAGGAGGAACATAATAAATAACAGAGCAATCAAAGCATAACATGACAAATGCGGTGCTAGAGGTGATCTAACGCAGGGATAGGTGATACCGGTGAAGGGGGAAAACATCCGGGAAAATATCCCCGGTGTTTCGTGTTTTCGGGCAGAGGAGCCGGAGGGAGAAAGTTGCGAGTTCGATAGGTTAGGGGGGTGTGGCGAACGAACGGACTGCGTATCCGAATTCGTCTCGTCGTTCTGAGTAACTTTCATGTTGAAAATATTTTAATCCGAGTTACGGATTAAAAGTTATGATTTTCTAAAGATTTTATTAATTTCTAGAATTTAATTAATTATTTAATTAATTTGAAAAATAGATTAATGACATCAGCATGATGTCATGCTGACATCAGCAGTCAACAGAGTTGACTGGTCAACCTGACCAGTGGGTCCCACTGGTCAGTGACACATTTTAGTTAACCGATTAATTAAACTAACCATAATTAATTAGGGGGGTGGGCCCCACTGTCATTGTTTGATTAATTAACTAATAGTTAATTAGGTTAATCTAATTGTGATTAATTAGCTTAATTAATTCTTTAACTAATTAATTAATTTAATTATTATTTATTTATTTATTTATTTTTATTATTATTATTTTTAATCTTTTTTTTATTAAAACTTTCTGGGGGGTGTGGGCCCCCACTGCCATCGGCCCACAGGGGCATAACGGGCGCGCAGGCTTTCGGGGGCGGGCGTGCGTCCGAGCGGGCACAACGGGCGTCGAGCGCCGTGTGCAGGGGGGTGCGGGCGCAACCCCGAGGGCGCGCGGCGCACGCCGGCGCCGGCGGCCAGGCCAAGGGAGGCGGCGGAGGGACGACGGCTAACGCAGGGCGGAGGGGTCGGAGCTGGGGTGGCCGGCGCGTGACCGGGAGGGAGCGGGGCCGTCGCGGGGAGGCAGGAAGAGGCGGGCGCGTGCTCGCGCACGATGGCGCGTCGCGCGGGGCGAGTGCGGTGGCCGGACGCGCGAGGGGCGCACGACGCGCGCCGTCGGGCGTGGCGACCGCTGTGCGGGGCCGCGGCTGGGTGCGGACGGCGTCGGCGACAGAGGGAAAGGGGGGAGAGGAGGGAGCTCACGGGGGAGAAAGTAGGGTCAGGGCAGCGGGGTGGCGAGGAGGTCGTCGGGGACGACGTGCGGCGGGGAAGCAGGCCGGCGGGGGAGGGGCTCCGGTGAGGCGGCGTTCTCCGGGCGCGGGGCGGCGAGGTCATGGCGGCGATGGGCGACGGGATCAGGGGGGTTTTCCCCGATCCAGATCCAGCCGAGGGAGGGGGAGGAGGCCGGGAGGTGCTGCGCCGGCGAGGTGGTGGCGAGACGAGGACGAGCGGCATCGGGGCGCCGGGGTCGAGCTCCCGATCCAGTACGGGTCAAGGGGGCAGGCGCCGTGCGGGAGGAGACGGAAGGCGGGCTGGCGTGGTGGCTCCGGCGACGGGAGGCCTTCGGCCGGCGGCAGACAAGGCGGGCCGTCGGGGGCGACGCGGTAGGCGCGGCGGGGTTGAGCCCCTCCCCGATCCAGATGGGATCGAGAGGAGAGGGGGAGAGACGGGGGTGAGTGGGGGCGAGTGGGTGGTGTCGGGGCTAGGGTTCGGTGGGGAGTGGGGGTTAAGGGGCCATGGGGTGGGCCGGCCGGTTGGGCCGTGGGGCGGCCTGGTGGCCAGCTGGGCCACGAGGCCCAGCGGGGGGGGGGGTCTGTTGTTTCTTCTTTTTTTTAGCTTTGTTTTTTTAACTTTTTATTATTTTCCTTTTTTCCTTTTTGTTACTATTTATGTTAGTTTTATAAATTATAAAATTAGTTCCTAAAATTGTATTACTACTTATTCTAATGCCACAATAACTTGGGCGCCCAAACAATTTAGTTTAACATTTTATATATTATAAAACGAATTTAATTACTGGTTTTAGCTACTGTTTATTTATTTTAGAGCATTTAGCTATTTTATAAAAGTGTGGTTTCTCCACCATAATTACCTATGCAATATTTGGTTCACTCTGAACATTTTAGTTTTAATATTTGAAAACTTTTATTGTTTGCTTGATTTTGAATTTGAATTTGAATTGATTTCGAACTAACGTGAGAGTAGCAACAGTAATTGAAGTGACGTGGCACCATTAGCAGAGAATTACTGTAGCTTAATTATCCGGGCGTCACAGTGAGGCACGCTGCCGGGGGAGCGGGGGCGGCTGGGCGCGGCGTTGCCTCTGCCGGAGGAACGACGGCGGTCGCGCGCGGGCTCTGCCAGAGGAGCGGGGGTGGCCGGGTGCGGCTCTCTGCCGGAGGAGGGACTGCAGAGTGCGATGCATTTTTCTCCCGCTGAAAAACAAATAGAAGAATGGATTGAGAGGGAAAGAGACGCCATGGTGGCTAGGTACTGATGGATGGAGCAGCCTGTTCCATAGGAGATATGGCCGGACGAGGGCGGACGTGGCAGCAGAGAGTTCACCGACGGCAGGGAAGAGACCGGTGTTCCACATTGGGCAGCGCGCCACGGTTTCGGGTGCGGCCACGTTCGCCGGTGGCCGCCTCGCGTGGGCAAGTCCCACACGGTGGCGACGGCGGAGGAGGATGGAGGCTCGGCCGTGGAGCGGCGGCGAAGGAGGGCGTGGATGGGCAGGCGGCGGCGGCGGATGCCCGGCCGTGCTCTGGTCGTTGGGAGGAGGAGGTGCGGGGCGTGGGGAATCGTGGTGCGGGGCGTGCGTGCGCAGCGGGGGTTTTTGTTCGAACGTGTGGGCAGGGTTAAGATTCGAGGATTAGTGACTTGATGCGTGGCTTGTTGTGTTAAACACAAAAGGATTATAGGCCATTAGATATTGTAGATGGACGGATATAATTGTTTGGATCTGCCCCTCTCTTGCTTTTATAGTGGTAGTAGATTCTTTCCAAAGATCGTGATGCCCGTGTATTTTTTCTTTTTCTTGTTTATTCTCTGTTTCTCTTTTGTTTCCTTTTTCTTTTGCAAATGCGCGAACATTTCTTATTTTTATTTTTATGAATCAATGAACTCTTTTTAAATTTTGTGAGCTTTTTTGAGAATTGATGAACTTTTTCAAAATGGATGAACTTTTTCCAATTTTAATGAATTTTTTTCAAATCAGTGAACTTTTTTCAAAATCCAGTGAACTACTTTTTCAAAATGGATGAACTTTTTCAATTTTAATGAACTTTTTTTTTAAATCCGTGAACTTTTTCAAAACCCAGTGAACTACTTTTCCAAAATGGATGAACTTTTTTCAATTTTAATGAACTTTTTTTCAAATACGTGAACTTTTTTTTAGAATCAATGATTTTTTTGCAAATCCGTGAACTTTTTTCAAAACCCAGTGAACTACTTTTGAATTCGTGATTTTTTTTCATTCAAATTGGATGAACTTTTTTCATAACCTCGTGAACTATTTTCAAATTCGAGATTTTCTAAATTCAGAATAGATGAAAGTTTTTTCAAGTCAATTAACTTGTACTGAAGAAGAGGTTAAGTAGACTATACACAAGAAAGTCAAGAGTGGTCCAGTGGTTAGGACTCTGTGCTGTTGACTTTAGCGGTTGGAGTTCGAGTCCTGATTCTCCTGATTTATTCTGTAATTTTTTCATCGCGTTGGATTTTTCAGCAGATTTCTGGCCGGCCCGCTACGTCGCGCCTGCGAGCGCCAGCAGCGCTAACGGGCGCTTGAAGCGCTGAGTAGGAGCTCCCCGAAGGAATAGCGCGAGTGAGTGTCAAAACAGAGGAACGAAAAGTACGGAAAAGATTTGGGATATGAACGTTCGGACTGTGGGAAAACTAAGCAAAGGAAATAAATAGAGGCGTGTGATGGACTACAAAACTGGGACCCATCAGTGCAAATAAACTAGAGACTTTGGGCCTGTTTGGGACCGCTCCGCTTCACCAAAATCAGTTTCGCTTCACTAAATCCACTTTGGAGCAGTTTCATCCAGAAGTTATAGCACTATCCAAAAAAATGTTTGGCTTCCTTCTAGCTCCAGCTTCAAGAATGAAAAATTTGGTGGAAAGAATCTATTTGATTGATTGAGGTGGGAGAAACGAAGGGGTATCCACTTACTGGTGGCAGTGGTGGGTAATTTTCACCCAACTCCAACTTCTAGAGTTTTTTGAAGCACCCCCTAAGGAGCTTCATAAAAAATGAGAAGTTCTACCATAAATTCTAGTTTTTTTGTGGAGCGGCATATCGTGGAGCTATCCTGTTTGGCTCGTGTTTTCTGAAGCGGAGCTGAACTTTAAGGAGCAGAGTAGTCCCAAACAGACTCTTTATTCCACGCATGTGGCAGACGTGGGTCCAGAGATAAAGTCTACAGAGGCAAGACCATGGTCTGAGCTGACGTTTCCTACGTTTCGCCTCGGACTTCCGCCCAAAAAAAGAGCTCGCCGTGATGTTTTCTTTTCTGTGAAAGTAGAGGCAATAGAAACTTTCCGCCGGAAACTCAGCGCTGCATTCCCTTGTACCGAACGCTAGTTCTAATAACTTTCCTCTGTTTTCAGTTCCTGCAATTTTCCAGCAAAAATCCTTCATCCCGAACAGGGCCCTTACTGATGAACATATTCGTGATGCTCTCTGCTTGGTCATGTTGTCTTTCGTTAACACAACTTCCATACACATATACCACACCAAATTTATTTATTTCGGCATCAAACCACTTCGTACGTCTGCCTCCCGGGTCACCGCCGCACACCAAAGACCTCGTCAATGCAGTCAATCCCCTCGCCGCCATCAGAGGAGGCCCTCCAGTGGCAGACAGCGGCCGCGGGGCGTCCTTTTCCTCTTCTCATGCATCTTCTTCCCCACCTCCAACCCCAGTCTTAAATCACCGTCATGGCCGCCACCTTTCCCTTGCCTTCCCGATCCACAATGTTGTCGGGGCCTCAATGTTGCCTCAGGTGCGGCGCCATCACCGCCAAGGGCAGCGGGCCTGAGCGAGGTTCATGGGAAGATTCAACCACACAATACAGCGACACAATTGGGTACGTCCGGTAAGCGATTACCAGGGTGCCGTGGTTGATGCTCTTGGCGGTTGTGGTCTTTTTTTAGAAAAGGAGGATCACCCCCTGCCTCTGCATCTGGGAGATGCATACGGTCACTTTATTGATTATTCTTGAGGACCTTACAAAGTATTACAATAATATGCATGAATCCGCCATCTTGGCAACATATGCCACTACTCATATTCATATGATGAAGGGGTGCTACCTGGGCCAAATACCCGGACCACTCACCTAAGCCTATCATCAAAAGCCAGAAGCCCCGACCGAGCCACATACCGGGTCTGGGGCATAAACTGGCCTGATGCATTCACATGTGTCGTCGCCGCCATCTTCCACAGGTCCGTCTTTCGGAGCAGATATTGAGGCTTCTACCTTGTCAGGCCACTCTGCCATCGACGCCACCATGACGCCAGACAACTGCCTCCTCCTGCGTGAGTCCATCACCGCGCATCGGGCGCCGAGTCTCCACTTTACCATGCCGCCGAGATCCACCGTCATCAATGTGTAGGATGAAGCATCGCTCCACCAAAAAAGCCGCCCACTGGTCCCTCGATCCCGTGTAAGCCTCCAAGAATGATGCCCCCAAGGAGGAAGCGACACCAACGCGTCGCCGTCATCCGATCTACTGATCTAGGGTTTCCCCTGGAGGTAGCGGATAGAGGTCTGGAGCTTCTCCACGGTGATGCCTTCAAGAAGTTAATGACACAAAAGGGTGCCGCCAACGCCGGTCTCGGCATCAAGCCGAGTACGAGGTTTTCACCCGGATCCGCACGAAGAACCTCCATCAAGCATCGTATGCACGGGTCGCCGCCGATCTAAGACACCGCACATCGAGCAGGCTGCACCGGCCAGATCAGATCTGTCCGGAGGGCACACCACGCATGGTGCCGACCCGACCACCAGGCCCTCCATGCCGCCACCACCGATCCGAGGTCAGATGGTCTGTCGCCGCCGCCGGACGCCGCCAAGGCCGCTGCCCGAAGCAGGGCCGGCTGCCGCACCCGCCACCATCGCCACCCTAGGCTGAGGCAACCGCCGCCGCTGGAAGGCAGCCCACCGTGCCACCAAGGCCAGATCAGCCGTGCCACCCACGCCGCGGGGCTCCGCACCGCCCCCATGACGTAGGAGAGAGGGAAGGCCCCCGCCACTGTCGTCAGCCCCTGGGCTATAGGTCGGCAGCGTCCTTCGGCGGCGGCGAAGGGAGGGACGGAAGGACTGGGAGCCCCCGACGGCTAGGGTTTGCAATCCCGCCCGAGTCGCCCGAGCGGGGGCGACGCGCGGGGTGGGGGGTCTAGATCTCTCCTCTTGGCGGTTGTGGTTGAAGAGATCGACAAGGCTCGGAGGAGAAAGAACCCCAACGGAGGGGCAGAAGGTGACGCTTCACTGCTAGTTCCGCGAACGCGGTTTCATTTGCATATATCTACGTCAAAATTACTCAAAAGCGTGTGTGTGACGACCATAAGCTAGACAATCGGTGTATTGCAGCAGTGTTCTTGGCAAGTGGGGACAGCAACACATGGAGATTTTGTTTTACGTGGTGTTCTTTTGGGTACCAAGTCTTGATTTCTGATGTGAAAACTCACATTTGACTTTTATTGATTGTACCTGGCAATGGCTGATCTCTATTGATTTCCTTGCTCAAGGCATTGTTTGAAGATTAATCGGACTTTCTCGGGGTGAAAACCCATTATCTGACCTTGATGGTTGATCGTGCGACGACGGCTAAGGTTCCTCAAACTGGTCTTCGATTCCCTGCACACCTTAATAATTGAAGAGACAGTGATAATGGATAGGAATGACGAAGTGAGTATTCCAGCTTCGGAACCAAATAGTTCTTACATTGGTCCTCGACTACTTTACCTGTTAGCAGAAAATTGCACTCTTATGGAAGTCGATCTTTAGGCCAAACTCAGGTATGGTGCGGCGACAGCAGCCTCCCATCGAACCTCTCCCGACGAAATCGGAACGAGCCGTCAGACGCCCCCGGCGTCCCCCTGCCTCTCTTACCCTAAACGCATGACGCGCCCCTGTGTGTGCATTGTGTCCGTCGTGCATGAGAAAATAACAAACTTATAGAAAAATGTAAGTGGCCTCGGGAAAAGACCCGAATGCCAACGGATCTTGGGTTGCCACACAGCGGCTCACGTCGGAGCTTCCAAGCCCGCCTACCAACATATTCCTACCCTGCCGAGCGGTTCGGCCACACCAACCGGGTATGCCCTCCGTGGGCCCTATTCAACTCATCAGGCGCGCGGTCGGTGTGTCATCATGGGGCCAATGAAGCAACCCCAAAATACATAGCACAGTGCAAATGGTACTGACAGCGAGTCCCACATGTGAGACAGCTCCGCGGGAGCAACGCAAGCCCGGCTGGCACGAGCCACCGCCCTCCCGTGCCCGGGTGGGGCCGAGAAAGCAGCCCAAGACAAAACCGCACGAGGCGACGGTGCTGACAGCCGGGCCACGCGCGCATGAACCGGTTTTCACACGCCATGCAAGCACTCGGCTAGCGCGCCTGTCGCGACCGACCCAGCCCGGTGAAGGGCGATGATGTTGTCAGGTGAGTCCGGCTGGCTCGTCGTGCGCAAGGTAGCTCACGGGAGCACCTGACTTCGCCCAATGGTGCTGGCCCTGGCACGCACTCGCAGTTCACCCATGATGGACTACAGAAGCGGGCCACTCGGGCGCGCGCTGTCCAGGCAGATCGGATGGCATGGAGAGTCCACGAGAGGCCCTCGCGGCACACTACCACGGAACGGACGACACAGAGGCTCATCGCCCTCAAAGAGCCCTAGGAGGCAGGGTATCCAGCATCCTTTATAGGAGTAATAGGCAAGACATAAGAACGTAACTTTAAAACTTTCATCATAAAGAGAGGTGATTTACTAGCATGGAGATGTCTATAACCACAAAGTATAGTCTTTTGGCCTCCTAAGGGCATCCCTAGCAGATCCCTTACAAGTTATATATGAGGAGAAAAAGATTTAGGGTTTAAGGGGTATCTAGCAAATCCCTTATATGCATTTTCCCCTAAAAATGACTTGCTTCCCCCAAACCTCTTCCCACTCGCTCATTTTTATTTCAGTTGCGGGCGTTCTCAGGAAAGTCACGCCCACTCTCGCTCGCCCGCAGCTTCACTGCCCTACCCTGACGTCATTGCCTCGCCACTTCCCGCACCAACCTCAATGACCAGCAGATTGGGTAACCCTTCCCTCGTCGCACCCCTGGGCAACCTCACCGGCGCTGAAGACCCACTGCCGACCGTGAATTTGGCGGCACAAGAAAAAAACCTCATCAACGGTGGTTCGTCGGCGGCAGTTTTCACCACTCAAGCCATCGCGACCAGCGCACCGCCCTTGCAGACGCTGATCGGCAAACGGGGCCGCGCGTCGTCGGCCGAGGCGGCCGACATCATGACAAAGACGACAAAGAAGAAGAAGGTTGCTGCCTCTCCGTTGCTTCCCCTTCAACCTCGTGCGACGTCAACGACTACTACGCGACATCCTGTGGCTCTGCCGCTACCCCTTCACCTCTTGCGCCCGAGGAACCCCCGGATTTAGACGAGTTCATGAACAAGGACGACATGCGTGAGGATATGCCTGCATAGTTTTTTTTCGTTTTTTGGTTTGCAATTTCTTAGGAAAATGATGGATGATTTAGTATTGATTGCTAGGTTGTTTCTTTGCTTTTGCTTTTGTAATGAGCAATTGAATGATGTTTTTGTCGCTTTCGTGGAATAATTTAATGTAAGACACTCATTCAGCTTCATCGGCATTTCCATGTCAATACCATATCCGAACAAGAAATGTCGAGGTGGTGTAGGAGGTCGAGGAGGTGGAGGAGAGTCAAGTTAACAAGAAGAGGAGTAGGTCGTGCAACTACAAGATTGAGGAAGATAGATGTTGTACGTGAAGGTTGGCTCGCCATCTCTCTTGATGCCATGGTCGGTGTCGACCGCACAAAGGAGAAATGTTGGCAAAGGATCGAGGATACTACAATAACAATGTGGCCATTCCCTCCAACCACACAGTCGGGTCTCTCACACATGGTTGGACTTTGACCCAAGACCAATGCAACCAATGGGCATGATGTGTTGCACAGGTCAACCTCATGCCGCCAAGTGGAGTTCTCATCAACGAGTATGAGCCTGTCATGTAATATTTTTACAAATAAAGGAACAAGAAAAACGGCTCCAAACCGTTTACTTTGCACCATTGCTACTCGGAGATTGATGTATATGAGAAGTGGGCAAGAAGAAACTTTGAAACCACACCAAAGAGGCAAAGTCTCAACACCAATGTTGATGATGATGACTTGGTAGAGAACCCATCCACTCCTCATGTGTGTCGGGATGGATCAAAATATGCAAGGCATGCCAAGAATAATGATGGTGTTGGAGCATACGAATAAGAGTTGTTTAAAAATGGTGAAGGTGAAAAGGGCATTGACGACCGTACGGAAGGAGGAGAAGATGACTAGTTTCTATGAGATGAAGTTGATGGAGGAGAAGTGGAAGGCAAAGGCAACGGTTGAGGATAGAAAGGTGCTAGCGGGGAAGAAAAACTTGAACTTGAGGAGGAAAAACTTTAATTGAAGGCCGAGGAAAAAGTATTGAGATTGAGGAGCAAAAGTTTGCCATGGCGGCCAAGGAGCAAAGGAACTAGAGGGTGGCCGATGACGTGCTATCATATGGATGGATCCTAGCAAAATGCACGAGAAGGCAAGAAAATATTGGGACTTCACTCGTGGGACATCTTGACTAAGATGTGTGGTGGCGGCAGCAATGATGATGGCGGTAGTTTTCTAGAATGAAATCGATGAACATTATGTATGCTTGTAGCAGAATTAGGATGCGGTGCATTAGAATGTCTATGTACCCCCTCCGTACCAAAATAAGTAAGACACTTATTTTGGGAAGGTGGGGGTATGTGTTGGTGTGATGAATTTGTTTCAATTGTTTGAGCAAACGTTTGGACAAATCAGCAAAATAATTTTTTTTAATATAGAATCTGAGCAAACGTCATGTTCTTACTAAAATTTAGAGAAATGAGATATGGAGAAGGTTTTGGACATTCAGGATAGTGGATCTAGTAGAGATGCCCTACAAACATTCATGCTTTCCCCAAAAAAAGTCATTGCGGAATTGTTTGTCTAGCTCTGCCACTGCCGGCGAGCACCCTCCCCCTTCCTCCTCTAACGGTCCAGCCGTCAGCCCTGCTAATAATATGAAGAAATGAACTAATACATGCTCCCATATGATCCATTTTTCAAAAAAAAAAAAGTACAAGAAAAACGTACGTAGCAGCACCAGAAGTTACACTCGGCAGACTAGGTCCCAGCCTCCCAGGTAACTAAGGACGTATTAGTTCTAGGTGATTCCCTTTTATCCTCGGCCTTTGGCTACAACACTTGTGACACTTTCTTTTGCTGTAATCAGTGAATGTGAATGCAGCGCTGACTGCTTGTTACACTTGACTGCATTCCCTGCAACGCACTCCACCAGTTGGCAGAAACATTTGTACAGAAGCATTGCACCGAAGCATTCAATTTGACTCATGCTCATCTGGCCGAAGGATGAACGAATACTCAGAGACGGGGCTTCATCACTACCCAGGCAGCCGAACACCACATGTGAAATACTTCGCCCTCGCAAGGCCTGATGTTATCGTGACGATTGTGTACGTAGCTGAACCTGCAGTGACAATATAGCTGTAAGAATTTTTTCTAATCCTCGGCACCAAAGAATTAACAATAAGAAAATGAAAGAATAAAGAACAGACTGATGGAGTACATACGTACCGAGAGCAGTCGGCGTCCGCTACCATTGGAGCAGTGAAGACTCTACTGTCGTCTGTTTGATTAGGAAGAACAATGCCAGTCCTCCCGGGCACAATGAAGATGTCTGTCCCGGTCATTCTGGTCTCTGGAAACGCGGGTGGATCACCAGGGACAACTCTGTAAATGCCAGCCAAATTTGGTAAAACTCCTCCACTTTTTACTATGTAAAGATTGCCAAGATTTTCAATCAGAGAAAAGCTGTTTCCAATTGGTTCCACAGCACCCTCCCACTCTATGAGATGTACTCCCTCCGTTCTAAATTACTTGTCTTGGATTTGTCTAGATACGGATGTATGTAGACTTATTTTAGTGCTAGATACATCCGTATCTAGACAAATCTAAGACAACTAATTCGGAACGGAGGGAGTAGTAGACCATCTTCCTCCTGCGTCACCGAGCAGAGACATCCATTGTTGGATAACCAAAACAAAGCATTTTGGTGGATGATGAGGCTGTGTATGCCTAAATGTCCGCATACTACAGCATTCTGCTGCCAAACACCATCCATTCTTCTTAGCCAAAATTCAGTGACGATATCTGCTTCTCCACCACCTTCATCTGCATTATCATCAGCATCTACTTCAGCAAATATCCTTTGCCTAGCGAGCACTACAGTAAGATCTGAACCAGGGGTTCCATTGAAATAACCCTGTTCAATTTCCATCCCCACATGGAAGTTCAGTAAACGCTTCTCTGACTTCACTTCCCACAGCGAAACATAAGTGCCTTCTTTGAGCAGAAAAAAATATCCATTTGAATATAGCACATCTGCGGTGCCAACTGGCAAACTACTAGTGAATGCTTTCATCGTGTATGGAGAAAATAGAATGCTTCTCGGAAGTTCCAGATTAGTGATGATTAGAACTGGCCCTGAAATTTCTTCTTCATCTGGTTTTTCAGGGGGCAGCACAGCAAGGGAGGCCGGCAGCAAAGCCATCGAATTCATCCGATGTGTGAGTAACGGCTGGCATTCAAAATAGAAGTAACTGGTTATTGTATTGTACCTTACGCGTTAAATAGGGATACAAGTTTACAAATGCATCTGTTGAATATAAAAGAAGCATTCATTTAAAAGAATTTGGATCAGTACACTAGCACATTGACCTTGTAGTTTAATTGTGGCAATACAAATAGCTAACCATCAAGTTTAATTAACCTTTTAGTTTAATCACTTGCAATGTACATCTAGAGAACAAACTACCAAGATAAGCCCACTAAAGTAATCTTAGTTGCATCCACTTCTACATGAATATTTAACTGATGAAAGCATTGCATAAGCAGTTCACTGGTACAGAGTTGACAAAAATAACAAGGTACATACTCTCTCCTTTCCAAATTGTTTAAACTTCTACCTTTGCCCTAGGCCAAAATATTCGAATTTGCCCTCATCGAATATATAAAGTACAAAAAATGTGTTTTATATTGATAATACTTCCTACTTGGTCAAAATTTAAAAGGTTCACTTAGAACAAAGCTAAATCTTCAAATAATTTGGAACATACACGTAGTTGCTTACGACATTCGGCTTTGTCTCCTACCTCCTTCTTCCTCACGGTACGCGGTCCCCGTTTGTCTACCGCCACAGCGTCTCCTACCTCCTCCTATATGTCGATGATATCGTGTTCACTGCCTCCTCCAGCAGTTCATTCGGCGCATCAGCGACAGGCTACACTAGACGCTAAGAAAGTGCTTCCAGCGACAGGCTACACTACACTATACTCCCTCCGTCCCAAAATTCTTGTCTTAGATTTGTCTACATACGGATGTACCTAATACTAAAACATGACTTGATACATCCGTATTTGGACAAATTTAAGACAAGAATTGACACAAATAGGTAAACATTTTTGCACAAGCTTTTAATAACTCAGTTTAATCGGCCGCGATGTACAAGTTATTGAGACAAGTCCATAAACAGTACTCCCTCCGTCCGGAAATACGTCATTGAAATGGATGTATCTAGATGTATTTTAGTTGTAGATACATCTATTTTCATTCATTTTGATGACAAGTATTTCCGGACGGAGGGAGTAATACTTAGTTGCACTACATAAATATCTAGCTGATCAAAGAATTGCATAAGCGTATCATGGATACGGGTTAACAAAAATAGCCAGGTACATATTCTCTCCATTTCAAATTGTATGATAAATCTAACGAAATTAATTTCATGTTGTACATGTTGATATATTTTTCTGTAGACTTGATCAAACTGAATAAGATTAACTTAGGACAAAGCTAAAAGTTCAAATAATTTGCAAGAAACTCGGAGTTGCTCACGACACTCGGCTTCATCCCCTACCCTTCTTCCTCCCGACACTCGGCTTCATCCCCTACTGTCCTTCATCTCGACATCTGTTGGACCACTGGCTGGCTACAGTGCCTACCTCAGCGACTCTTGTCTCCTGGTCGCCGGAGCGGCAACCCATCGTGTCCCAGTCTAGCGCAAAGCATGTGCACTGTGCCATGGCTAATGCCGCAGACTAGTGCACTTGGCTCCGGTATCTGCAATGCTGATAGCGACGCGGTCGTCTACTGCAACTAGTTGCGTGTCTCTCCACCAAACTTGTGCACTACAGTCGCAACAAATGTGGAGCTCAACATCCACTTCATATGTGAGAAGGCTGCCATCGGTATTGCCTAGCTATTCTGTAAACTTGCGACGCAAAAATGGCTAAACGAAGCCATTCGATTGATCAGTAAACAAGTGAGGCCGGCAGCATAGCCATCGTATTCATCCTATGTGTGAGTAACGGCTGGCATTCAAAATTGGAGTAACTTGTTATTGTATTGTAACTTACGCATTAAATAGGTATACAAGTTTACAAATGGATCTGTTCAATATAAAAGAAGCATTCATTTAACAGAATTCGGATCAGTACACTAACACATTGACCTTGTAGTTTATTTGTGGCAATACAAATAGCTAACCATCAAGTTTAATTAATCTTTTAGTTTTATCACTTGCAATGTACATCTAGAGAACAAACTACCAAGACAAGCCCACTAAAATCATCATCTAACTGATCAAACCATTGCATAAGCAGTTCATGGGTACAGAGTTAACAAAAATATCAAGGTACATACTCTCTCCTTACCAAATTGTTTAAACTTCTACCTTTGCCCTAGGTCAAAATATTCGAATTTGCCCTCATCGAATATATAAAGTAAGAAAAATGTGCTTTATGTTGATATACTTTCTACTTGGTCAAAATTTAAAAGTTTCAGTTAGAACAAAGCTAAAACTTCAAATAATTTGGAACTACACGTAGTTGCTTACGACATTCGGCTTTGTCTCCTACGTCCTCCTTCCTCACGGTACGCACTCCCCGTTCATCTACCGCCACGGCGTCTCCTACCTCCTCCTATATGTCGATGGTATCGTGTTCACTGCTTCCTCCAGCAGCTCATTCAGCACATCAGCGACAGGCTACACTACACGCTAAATTGACATGAAAGATTTGGGCGACCTGAGCTTCTTCCTTGGCATATATGTTCCTTGGCATGTACGTAAGTTCCACCTCTGGCTACCATGCCTACCTCGGCGACTTGGTCGCCGAACCGGCAACCCTCCCGGTCCAGCACAATGGATGTGCACTGTGCAGTGCAGTGGCTAAGGCCGTAGCCGAGTGCAAAGCTAAAATGGCTAAACATAGAAATCATTCAATCCATGAGTGAATTAATTCAAGCCGACTTACCGAGCACGAGAACGTGAACGGCAGCGGCGGAGGGAGCCCCACTCCCAATCCCATGTGCGAGGGGCCTGGAGCTTGGCGTGCGGAAGCAGGGGAGAACGCGCAGCGCCGTGAGGTTTCCTCAACGCCGACGCCGAGACGGCGACGGCAGCGGCGGGGCCCCAGCACGGTGGGTGCCGCGGAAGCAAGGTGGGCGGAGAAGAGGTTCTCGATCCATCGAGGCGGAGAAGAGCGCGCCGCGCGGAGAGCCTCCTGCGCGGGGGATGCGGAAGTAGGGGAGCGCGCCACGCGCTGCGGAGACTGAGGCGACGAGGGAGGCGGGCGGGCTTCAAGGAAGTCAAGCCGGTCGAGCAACTCCGGGGCTGCGCAGGCGGGGGGGAGCGGCCCGATCCCCCGAGGCACAGACGGCGGCGGCGAAGCGTGCGCCGCGCGGCGGAGGTGGAGGCGGTGAAGAAGGGCGTCCCGAAGGTCGGAGACGGGGGACGCGGCGGGGGAGAGGGCGCGGCGCCGGGCAGATCTGGGCGAGGGAGGAAGCTCGTCCCGGCGCAGTCGAGGCCCGCGGTGGCGGAGGCGGAGGCTGGCCTCCCGCGCGGCGGCGACGGAGCCGCACGCGGACGCCGGGCGGCCCATCATCCCCGCGCGGGTGAGCTCGGCCCTTCGATTTCGTGGGATGGGGGGGAATTCGTGGGATGGAGGGCGATTTCGTGACCAAACCCTAACCCGTCAGGAAGAATGGGTCGAAGCTGCGGGGATTAGAGGTGCGAGGATGGAGCTGGGAAGCGGGGATGCGGAAGAAAAGAGAGGGAAGCCCGAAATCATCCTTCAAATCTCAAATGAGTTGTCGCTGCGGGTGGACCCCTAGCCGCATATCTCTCTCTCCTGTGGGACCCACCCAGCAACGGGCACCAGATTGTTCAGCCCTACTTGCACCAAACACAAACTGTATTTTTCAGAGAAAATAATTATAAATTGCACAGTTTTACTTTTATTCTTTGAGATCTAGACTAGAAACTCAGTTAACTGTTTTAGTCGTGGGTGGTGTTTAAAACCG
The DNA here is from genome assembly GCF_018294505.1 of Triticum aestivum. NCBI lineage: Eukaryota > Viridiplantae > Streptophyta > Magnoliopsida > Poales > Poaceae > Triticum > Triticum aestivum. The sequence continues at coordinate 572,179,915 of NC_057813.1, forward strand.
TTGGATTTTGATTCAATGGTAAATCCATCTTTTATTTTATTTTTTGCTTTCTCTCACCATCATAGCTTGCCTCCGCAGCACACGGCATCTGCCTCATTATCTGGTAAAATATCTCGGAAGCAAAAGTAAGAAGAGTGATGATATAGGGAAACCATGTGCGGTGGCTTGTTGTGTGGTTTACAGTCTCATGGTTCGTTTTCTTGGTTTTTGTTATCATCGTGCATTTGGTGGTGTCTGATGTTGTTGTCGAGGTGTTTTTGATGGGCGTCAGTGACGGAGGCAGGATTGCCTATAATTTGATCTCAGGGAGGGCCGGCTTAAAGAAAAATGAAAAAATATTCACTGTTCACATGCATAATACAAAGGAAAGTGTGATCATGGGGAGGGCCTTGGCCCCTGCTGGCCACCCCCTGCCTCCGCCACTGATGGGCGTAACTTTTGTCCATGTGTTAGTGTTTTGCAGTTGTAGCTTGTTGGGAGGGTTTGATGGTTTGCATGTGCGGGCTGAAGAGTAGTCCGCATGTGGTCAATTTTGCATTGTTTTCGCATTGTTTTTCATCAACTCTTTTCTCTTAGTTAATCGATGAAGCAAATATTTTGCCTCTAAGTTGAAAACAAAGAGACACTGGTACCCATGAACACAATATTATTTCGATATTGCTCCATTTTCTTGGTCAACACCTCCTCTCCCATAACCCTTAACTTCTCCTGCTAAATGGCTGCCTTGCGCTCCTCAACCATGTGTCAGGTGCCCTTTCTTGTTTTCTCTTTTTTTCTGAAAAGGAGGCGTACCTCCGGCCTCTGCATCTCTTGATGCACACAGCCATTTATTAAAATAAAATTTCCCGAAGGTTCGAACAAGAAGTCTCAAAAAGAAACAAAAATCTTAATAAACAAAGAAAAGCCACAAGCGGCCAAAAATAAAAGCCACAATCGGCGCCAGAAAGAATAGGAGACTAAACGCCTATCCTATTATTGGACCGTCATCCAAACCGATTATATGTATCCCGTGCAACCATCTCCCATCGGCTGCACCCAATATCCATATGCTCCATGTGGTCCGCACGGCTGAGTAATGACCACGTACGGATCCAAGTAGACACTCTGAAGATGACCTGCAAAAAGTTGGTGATGGTTTGTCTGTTAAAGGCAACGTCATTGTTTCCTCTTAGCCTCCATTTCCTTCCTTGTTGTGATCATCTTGTAGCATCTCCTTGTACAGAAATCATCTTCTCCTTTTCTTTAGTCTCCTCTTCTCTTGCTTCCTCCCCGGAGTCCTCATCTGCATTCGCGCCCCGGATCTTGGAGTGGAACTCCCCCCTCCCCTCACCGTCATCTTCATCGCCAACATATTGTACATCTTCAAACTTGGGAGATGAGAAATGACTTGACTCCCAGGTTAAGATAACGAAGGGAACACATAATTAGGGCCTGCTCCAACTTTACTCAGTCAAGACACACGTAATCCCACCATACCATACCATACCATACGAGCATACATATATATGCAGTACAAGCAACACGTCCTAACAAGTCTCAAACCAGCTACCGAACCTATATCTGGGGGATACTACGGCCTACGCCATTGCCTTGGGCATCATATTCACAACACCAAAACTCGATGCTTCGGGCATCCGATCTGATCTGATCAACCGCGTCCATCGTCGCCTCCTCGATTCGATGTTCGTCGAGGGCAAAATGAAACCAAACCCACAGGAAGACCCGGAGGAAGCTGCGCTTCCGGGCTCACAACAGCACGTGCTCGACGTCGCTGGGAAACCGCTGAGGCTGGCCGCGGCGTGGCCAGCTGGGTGGAGACGGTGGACGGATCGACGCCGAAGCTTGCTGCATGGTTCTCTTCTTGGGCTCTTCAGACGACGCCGCTCTCTTCTTGCGCCCGCTCCATGACGGCATCGCTTGATTCAGATTTCTCCTGTTGGTGTGCATGGGTGGTGCTTCAAACACCTCAGGTTCGCCGTCGAGGTCGACGGGGTTTGAAGCTGAAGCCCCCATCTGAAGCTGCTCTCTGCGGGTAGGAGGCGCTGCCCAGCACAGTGGGTTCACTGAAACAAAGAATAGACACACATACAGAGTTATGTCAGGAAACAGCAATGGCATGATTGGGAAAAGAATATGTATGCATCACATTGCCAAGTCAGTAAAAAACATTATAGATGGTACGAAGACCAAGAATGATGAATGTAGAACATACTCCCTCCGTAAAGAAATATAAGAGCGTTTAGATCACTAAATCACTATAGTGATCTAAACGCTCTTATATTTCTTTACGGAGGGTGTAATAGGTAGTGCAACTCATGCACTCGTTCATTGCTCCATGCTCATTTAACAATTTTCCTTGGAGGATGAATGTTAGTAACACACATGTTTCCAAAAGGCATTTGCCACGGTTACCATTTCCACAATCATACTTGATTTGAAGCATGCACTATCTGGAAGCTCAGGGGATTGATAAGAAAATATTTCTGAAAATGTATAGCAGAAAGGGCTAACAGTACAGCAAATCTTAGTCTGAATTCACACACCTTCAACTGGCTCAAGAATGTCCGGCAATTCACGAGTTGTTGCTGAATATTTACGCTTCCTGACATAATCTTCTTGCAGAGGCTTTGGGGTAGCAAACGAGAACTGGCCTAAATAAACCCCTTGTCGAACGTAGAATGGATTCTCTGCCAAGTACCTGAAACATCAAAACGACGATTGTATCGTTTCTGGGAAGAACTTGGCTATGTAGTGCTAGATCAATCGGGTGCCATAAGTAACAAACGCTAGGTGAAACAGAATATGAATTCATCAGCACACCTCTCAATTTCAACCATTGACCTCAACGTTGTCCCAGCTGGAGAAGTGTAATACCTGAGAGAAGCAAAATAACTCAAATATTGTTATGATCAAGTATGTTGCATGTTGGAATACCATAAGCAAACAACTTTGGAGAACATATTTCATGATTACTAGAGATTTAAATTGGCATCAGCAAAACTGATAAACATATAAATGGTTGCTCAACAGCAGACAGGGTTATCCTCCTTTTCAGAAAGAAAAAAATGGCTGTTCAAACTGACATATTATAAGAAGCAAATGTTTTATTCTATTAAGAAGCATGAAGTATTCCTTAAAACGAGGCATGGAGTACAGAAACTGTGTAGTTTCATGAATCATAGTTAACAGGGATAAACCACAAAGGGCATGCTAGTCCTTTACCAGTTGTAACTAAGCAAAGAGACTGATCAAGAACCAGATAAAGCATTCCATGAGTGATACGGTGCAAAAGCTATTAAGTACAGTGGAAGGACTAGTTTCTCAAGAAAATACAGTTGAGGGACTGAACATGGAAATGACCAAAAGACTTAATAATAACAAATCACAGGTATTAGTGCAAATGCAGGAAAAGGAACAGGGCATACACATCTGCAAACTTGCTGCAACCCTCCCCCCTGATTCTGACCTCCCTATTCCAGCCAACAGGAGTCTGGGCAATGTTTGGCTTGTCAATTGCCCACACCCTACTTCCATCTTGTGACATATCTTCTGGATCATCACATGATAAAACACGGTTCCATTCACGAGCCCTTGCACACACAAAAAGTTCCTCGGAAATAGTCTCACGCAGCTCTTCATATTTCTCCTTTGTTGGAACGACCCTCCATTTGAAGCACTGGGCGCACTGTACAGTATAGTGCCCAATAGATGGTAAAACTCTGGAGTGTCCACCATACTTTGTCTTCGGGGGTATTTGCTGCAGTGGAGTAGAGTCATATATGGGCTCGGCTACTTGGAATTCCCTTTGCTGGCGACGTGTGGTCTGCGGATCATAGAGGACAAGCTGCTTTGATGCGTCTTCTTCAATTGAGTAATCCTTGTCAGTATAGTCATCATCATCATCACTGTCACTAGTAATAAGCCTCTTTCTTGAACGCTTGCGAGGATGAACCATCCCTTTCTCAGGGTTATGACCTCGAAAGTTCCTCATGAGATAACTCTCTTGTCCTGTAACAATGGCCAAAAGGTTCAATAAACAAAAGCATGGTTTCAGTACATTTATCACACATTGTTCCAGGTAAAAAAACATGCTGCACAATCAATTATATCATATCGCAGTTGCAAGAAATCAGTACATTTTACGACTCCATTATTTACCGCCGCCGAAAACATAAGACAGAAACACAACCAACTCTATCATATTAAATACACCTGTAAGGCTGCACTAACTACAATTATGCCTTTGGTAGGACTACAGTTACCTCATAATCATCGCTGCACTCAATAAGTGAATTCGACAAAATTAGAATGACTCTATTATCCGAAGACTATCTGTAAGATGCAGTTATGCAGTGGCATGCAAGATATTGCACATTTATATTGACGGAGAACACCACATTACACTAAAAAAAATTGAGGCACAGTACCAGGCGAAGCAAATGTAGTACCAAAACCCAATGAGTTCCCTGGATGCTCTTCATAGGTTACACAAAACAAAACATGTCATTACCATCACACACCAAAGCCATGCATCAGTTGGTCAGCCACACATGCTCGCATACAACCAAACCAAACAAGACGACCCTGATCCAGTACGAGGCCGCAGTACAAGTTAGAAGAAGATAAATCCGCTCTAAATCGTCACTGCAAAGGAGCATCCCAAAATCGACGAGCCAGGGCGGGGACAAGATGGGACAAAGTAACGAACGGACAACGCAGCGAGGGCACCACCACCAAATGGACCTACCACAGAATGTCGGAGACAAATTAAAGCTAGCAGGAGGCGGTAACTCGCGCCGGAACAAGAAGGATCTCCCCTGACAGTGACAAGGGCGGACCTTTGCGAACCTAAAACCCCACCCACCCACCCACAAACCCCGCCGGGCGACACGGAAAAGCAGGGTTCGAGCCTTGGGGCGAAGCGAATCGGCCGAAGATACCACGGCGATCCTCGCACGAACCGCGGCGGCGAGCCGAGACCGTCCCTGGCATACCCTACACGCCGGCGAGGAATCGAGTGCATGCCGCCGTCCGGCCAGCCGCGCCGGACTCTCCGACTAGCACGCGCGGTCACGGAGAGAGAGAGAGAAAGAGAGGAAGGGTAGGGGTAGGCGCCGACGTACGCTGGGTCGGCGGGGGAATGCGGCGGGCCGGCGGCCGGGGAATCCGAGGCGGAGGGAGCGAGGAGGCGGCGGAGTTGCCGGCTCGTGAGGAGCGGGAGGAGCGGGTGCGCTTTCTGTTGTTGCGGTCTTCTTTCTCTCTCCACTGCCACTCTGCAGGGATGAAGGAAGGGAGGAAGGCAGCACGCAAACTCTCTCGTCTCCGCGCGATGAAAAAGGCGAGTGGGTGGGGACTGCGGCGAGGCGTCTTCAATGCGGACCGGGCTGCGGAGTAGTTCATCAATGCGCTACAGTGCGGCCGTCAAGGAGTGTGCGTGCCACCGTGTGGGGCGTGGAGTTAATTGCACAGAAGTACCACAATTCGGGCATCACATGCAGATTGGTATCACGATTGCTAATTTTTGCGTGTCAGCACCAACATTCGTCCAAATTTTTGCAAATCAGGCTAAAACGCGTATTTATACGTATTGACAGTGTATCTGACAGTTGGGGCCCGTCTGTCAGGTGCCGACGTGGCATATTTTTTGCAAAAAACCCCCTTACTTTATACGGGAAAAATGTTTACCGTGAGAGAATTTTTTTTGCTCAGACTTGTTCGAAAGTTTTCAACGAACTGGACAAATAAATAAAGTAAACGAAAAATCGCGCGCGCCAGGTTTCGAACCTGCGACACGCGGGCGTAGCGTGCTAGCCACCCGGCCAAAGGGCTGCTCATGTTTCTATCTAGGCAGGACATTATTTATACAATAGCCGAACGCTGGCCGGTAGTTGGGCCAACTAAGGCCTGTAATTGTTTTTTCGTTTCGCCTTTTACTGACGCGCGTGCTGGGCTCGTTCGCCCGGATTTCTTTTCTATTTATTTATCGTATTATGCTTTATTTTTTTCTGGTTTTGGCTTATTTTTAGGTTTTTCTTTCTTTCTTCTTTTATTCACTGGGTTCGTTCTTCTTCTGTTTTTAACATACTTACTAAATATTTTTTTTAGATAGGCTTCAATACATGATGTTTTCAAATACATGATGAACATGTTTTTGAATTTGCATGAACATTATCTTAATGTACGCTGAGCACCTTTTCTGCGTATAGTGATCATTTTTTAATGCTTGATGAACTTTACTTTGCAAACAGTGAGCATTTTTTAATATATTGAACTTTCAGGTTGAACATTTTTTTAATGTATACGATGAATTATTTTGTAATTTAGGTTGAGCATTTTTTAATATATACGGTGATCTTTTTTGTAATATAGGTTGAACATTTTCTTAATACATGATGAATTTTTTTTGACAATGTGTATTTGAGAAAATGTTCAGCATGTTTTAAAAACTTATTGCGTAAAATCATTCTAGCATTTAGAGAAACACATCAATTTTTTAATAAAAGGTTCACTGTTTTAGTGCACTAATATGTAATCGCAAAAAAAATATTAATATTATGATTAAAAAATAAGTGATTCAGGGCACGCAGCAGTGCTGGGCTCGGCCGCCGGCCCAGCGTGGCTACTATAATATAAAGGCGGACCCGCCTGTAACTTAACATAAGCGTCGCTGTGGCCTGGTGGCTAGCGCGATCCGCCCGCGTGCCGCAGGTCGCAGGTTCGAAACCCGGCGCGCCCGATTTTTCGGTTCACTTTATTTATTTGTCCAGTTCGTTGGAAACTTTCAAACAAGTCCGAACAAAAAAATTCTCTCACGTTAACATTTTTCCCGCAAAAATACCGGGTATTTATGTTATTACGTATAAAGCAAGGGGTTTTTTGCAAAAAATATGCCACGTCAGCACCTGACAGACGGGCCCCAACTGTCAGATACACTGTCAATACGTATAAATACTTCGGTTCACTTTATTTATTTGTCCAGTTCGTTGGAAACTTTCAAACAAGTCCGAACAAAAAAATTCTCTCACGTTAACATTTTTCCCGCAAAAATACCGGGTATTTATGTTATTACGTATAAAGCAAGGGGGTTTTTTGCAAAAAATATGCCACGTCGGCACCTGACAGACGGGCCCCAACTGTCAGATATATTGTCAATACGTATAAATACGCGTTTTAGCCTGATTTGCAAAAATTTGGACGAATGTTGGTACTGACACGCAAAAATTAGCAATCGTGATACCAATCTGCATGTGATGCCCAAATTGTGGTACTTCTGTGCAATTAACTCTGGGGCGTGTGGGTGAGCCGAAATACTGGGGAAACTTCACCCCACCCGCGCCTGTTATCTCGCCCACGATGACACAATCTAGTCTGGTTAATTTTAAAAAAAAATGAGGGGTAGTCTAGTTCAGTTGGACTGTTGTGTTGGGGTTTCTCAAGTCCAAAATTAGGCGGTTGTTTTACTAGTTTTTTTTTGCGGAAGTTACTAGCAGTTGTTTGGAACACGACCATAGAGAATTAAAAAAAATTGAGCTGACCTAAAGGGTTTTCTTCAAATCTTAAAAGTGTGTGCATGCTCGTTGGAGAGAACGAGCGGCCGCTCTGCCACATGCAGAACCAAAGGTAAACGTGCCGCATAGGCGTAGCCTGCGCGGTGCGCCGAGTGCCACTCACCCCACCCGCACTTGTTATCTCGCTCGCCCGAGATGACAAGATCTAAGCTGGGTTGGACTGTTGGGGTTTCTCAAGTCCAAAATTAGGCGATTGTTTTGTTTGAACACGACTTTGAAGGGTTTTTTTCTTCTTCTTTTCGAAATGATCATAGAGGGTTTTGGAGAGAACCAGTCTCGACTAGTTTTCCGGTGACTAGTTTTTCTTTCTTTCGCTAAAGACTACTTTTTCTTTTAAGGTGACTCTATACAGGTCGTCATCTGGGAAAAAAAACTCCATACAGCCCCTTGTTTTCATGAGAAAATAGAGAAAGTATGATTATAAAGATCAGGCTTCGTCCAGCTCTCGTGCCATTGGTGACAGAGGTGGCCATGGCGGTTTCCACTACTAGGGAAAATCTTATACATAAAATCTTACCAGTGGCGCTCTTTAAAATATAACGCTACTGCTATTTAGCAGCAGCGCGTTTTAGAAAAACGCGTTGCTGAAAGAAAAATAGCAGTAGTGCGTCCCCTCTAAACTGCGCTACTGCTCTAATTGTCATGACCTCGCCGTCCAGCTAGTTATAGCAGTAGCGCCCTATACCGCACCGCGCTACTGTTGTAGATGTTAGCGGCAACGCACTTCTATAAAACTCGCTACTGCTCAGTTCAGCCCATAAGTTTAGTCCCACCTCGCTCCACGAACAGGGTGTTTACCACCTTAAATATGTTACTTCTCAAACTATCACAACCACTTGGTCTTCGCTGAACTCTATGTGTAGAATTTGTGGCCGCAATATGAGTCTTCTCCGGTTCCTACCGAAGAGGACTCATATTGACAATTCAGATTGTACACAAAAAGATCATTGATGGCCAATCTATTTTTGCATTGACAGACAATGTATTTTTGCATACTTACACTTAGCAGTAGCTCTTTTTATAGCAAGGCGCTACTGCTAGCCCAACTTAGCAGTAGCGCGTATACTCGCCTAGCGCTACTGCTATTCTCCTTAGCTGTAGCGCTTTTGCGTACACACGCTACTACTAACCCTACCTTATCCCCCACACAGCCGACCTCTCTCTCACTCCTTCTCCCTCTCAGTCACTCTCGCCCGCGCCGATAACCGTCGTCGTTCGTCACCGCCGCCGCCGTCGTCCGTCCACACCGAGGTACTCCCTCCTTCCGTCCCTCCTCCTCCCACCACGCCTTCCTCCCTTCGCCTGCGGCCGCCCCCTCCTCCCTCCTCCATCGGCAGCCCTCCTCCCACCGCCCCTCCCTCCTCCTCCTCCGGCCGGCCCCTCCCCCTTCTCTTCCGGCCGCCCCCACCCCCTCCTCTCTCCTCCCTCCCTCCCTTGTCTCTGTTCTTGCAAATCGTAGGTAATTTAAATGTAGATTTTAGAATGTAGACTGTAGGGTTTTTTAATAGAATGATTTTTTGACTATTTTAGGTGTTTTGAATAAAATAGAAATAAGAAAATTTAGGGTAGAACTAGGGTAGTAGAATTTTTAGCAAGTGTTTAATAGAAATAGTTTATTTAGTAAGTGATTAATATAACTAGTTTATTTATATTAAGTGCTTAATAGAACTAGTTTATTTAGTAAGTGCTTAATAGAACTAGTTTATTTATAGTAAGTGCTTATTAGAACTAGTTTATTTAGTAAGTAGTTAATAAAACTAGTTTATTTAGTAAGTAGTTAATAAAACTAGTTTATTTAGTAAGTAGTTAATAAAACTAGTTTATCTAGTGTTAGGATTATATATAAGATATTTTCAAATGTTTTTTTTTCATATTTTGAACCATTGAAATGCAATGACCATCGATAAATATCCTATGTGTTTGCTGGAGTGTTGATTAATTTCCGTTCCAGCAAATTTCAGGCACTCGATATGTCCTTTTTAGCAAAGGTCATGCTGGATTTTTTGGGATTTGCCATTGAGTTATAATCTTTGAATTTTGAACACAGGAGATGTCTGATGATGATGGGATCCCGGAGTGCGGGTACTGCTACGATGACCGGGGTGTGTGCGACAGGTTTCCTCACCTGCAAAATGATAGGTTTTTCACCGTGAAGCTAGAAGAGACCTTCGATGTTTGTACTGTACGCAACTACAAGCATTTCATCGTAATTAATATCATCACTTGTGCTTCTTTTGTTCAACATGTAATTTATGGATTTTTTTTCAATTCAGCTAGTACATCCTGTGCCATGCTAGACCATATGTATTGGAGAAGCTTGGTTTTGGTTTAGATGACTTTGAGAATGTGGAGACGAGGAGGGCTCACTTAAGAACTAAACATGGTTACGAGTTTCTGGTTAAGTTCTACAATGCGGTCGATCGCTCCCATTTCGCTTACTCTAATTGGGAAGCTGATGTAGGGCGGAACCCTAGGGGCCGATCTTTCACGTTTGGAGCGTCTCCAACGTATCTATAATATTTTATTGTTCCATGCTATTTTACACATTTATATCATTTTTGGGACTAACCTACTAACTGGAGGCCCAACCCGTAGTGTTTTTTTTTGCCTATTTCAGTATTTCGAAGAAAAGTAATATCAAACGGAGTCCAAACGGAATGAAACCTTCGGGAGTGTGATTTTTGGAACGAACGTGATCCAGAGGACTTGGAGTGCAAGCCAAGAAGCAGCTGAGGCAGCCATGAGGGTGGGGGGCGCGCCCACCCCTATAGGGCGCCCCCTGTCTCGTGGGCCCCTCGGGCGTCCACCGACCTACTTATTCCTCCTATATATACCCACGTACCCCAAAAACATCCAGGGAGCCAACGAAAAATAATTTCCAGCGCCGTAACCTTTTGTATCCACGAGATCCCATCTTGGAGCCTTCGCCAGCGCTCCGTCGGAGGGGGAATCGACCACGGAGGGTTTCTACATCAACACCATAGCCCCTCTGATGAGTTGTGAGTAGTTTACCATAGACCTTCGGGTCCATAGTTATTAGCTAGATGACTTCTTCTCTCTTTTTGGATCTCAATACCATGTTCTCCCCCTCTCTTGTGGAGATCTATTCGATGCAACTCTTTTTGCAGTGTATTTGTCGAGATCCGATAAATTGTGGGTTTATGATCAAGTTTATCTATGAGAAATATTTGAATCTCCTCTGAATTCTTTTATGTATGATTGAGTTATCTTTGCAAGTCTCTTCGAATTATCAGTTTGGTTTGGCCTACTAGATTGATCTTTCTTGCCATGGGAGAAGTGCTTAGCTTTGGGTTCAATCTTGCTGTGTCCTTACCCAGTGACAGCAGGGGTTGCAAGGCACGTATTGTATTGTTGCCATCGAGGATAAAAAGATGGGGTTTATATCATATTGCATGAGTTTATCCCTTTACATCATGTCATCTTTCTTAATGCGTTACTCTGTTCTTATGAACTTAATACTCTAGAAGCATGCTGGATAGCAGCCGATGTGTGGAGTAATAGTAGTAGATGCAGGCAGGAGTCGGTCTACTTGTTGCGGACGTGATGCATATATACATGATCATGCCTAGATAATCTCGTAATTATTCGCTTTTCTATCAATTGCTCGAGAGTAATTTGTTCACCCACCATAATACTTATGCTATCTTGAGAGAAGCCACTAGTGAAACCTATGGCCCCCGGGTCTATATTTTATCATATAAGCTTTCAATCTACTTTTATTTGCATCTTTACTTTTCCAATCTATATCATAAAATACCAAAAATATATTTATCTTATCATACTATCTCTATCAAATCTCACTTCCGCAGGTGGCCGTGAAGGGATTGACAACCCCTTTATTGCGTTGGTTGCGAGTTCTTTGTTTGTTTGTGTAGGTGCGTGGGACTTTTGAGGAGCCTCCTACTGGATTGATACCTTGGTTCTAAAAAACTGAGGGAAATACTTACACTACTATTGCTGCATCACCCTTTCCTCTTCAAGGAAAACCAACACAAGCTCAAGACGTAGCAGGATCCTACGGGGGAACACGAAGAACGCGCAGAAGAACACGAGGGAAAACACGAGGGAAAAACAAGAGAAACACTCAACCGACACGAACTTGATCACACAAGTGCTAGATCATCGAGGCACAAAGTAACACAAGATCCAAAGGCAACAAGGGACGATACAAGAGTAACCGTTCTTCTCCGTGAGGAGGTCTTGATTGTCTTCTCCAGATGGAGGCCTTGAATCCGGATGGATCTTCTCCAAAGAGGTGCGGTCCCTCACGAGGAGTACATCCGGTACGGATGAGCAATACTCTACCTCAAATGAGCTATCACAATGCTAACCCTAAAACGTAGGTGGGGATGGAGTATATATAGTCTAGGGGCGAAGAGAGGTACATGGGCCTCGGCCCTTACACTGTTTGCAGACAGGGAGGGCCGGATGTCCGGGTGCGGGCCGGATGTCCGGTGGCTCGCGAGGGGCCGGATGTCCGGGCTGGTGAAGATGGCCGTTCTGTTCTCTGGACGGGCGGCGCCGGATGTCCGGGCGGAGGGGTTGGATGTCTGGTGCTTTGGGAGGCGACGGATGTCCGGGGTGATGACCGGATGTCCGGGCTGATGGGGCAACCTTCTGTGCTCTCTGGATGTCGGGGCCGAATGTCCGGGCAGTTGGCCGGATTTCCAGTGAGGGGGGCCGGATGTCCGGTCTGGACGCCGGATGTCCGGTCCTTGTAGCTTCTTGTGCAGAGTCCTGGTCATGTAGATCTCTAGGGGTCGAATGTCCGGTGCCTGGAGGCTGTTCTCGCCTTCTTCTGTTGGTTCTCTTCTTCCGTGGACTTGGGGTCTTGACCATCTGCATGTACATTCTTGGGAGGATCCTCTTGATACCTAATCATGCACAATATTCCTGATTTAGGCAGTAACCATGTCTCGAGAGGATCATATGAGATATCTCTAAGGAGAGAAGTCACCTCGGTCGCGAGAGATCTAGCTCGTGCTCTAGTCATGGGTCCTCTTGGTGCTTGGTGAGACGATGGAAGGTCCATGGGGATGACCGAAGGATGCTCCGCATCATCTCCCCCCCCCCTTGGGAAAGATCCGACCTTGGATCGAAATCCTCATCACCATGGTACGGGGAGAGATCGGAGATGTTGAAGATGTCGCTCACATTGTACTTGTCGCGTGGGAGGTCGATCTTGTAAGCGTTGTTGTTGTAGCATGCTAGCACCTTGAAGGGTCCATCGGCTTGAGGGAGAAGTTTGGACTTGCGTTCATTGGGGAAGTGGTCCTTGCGAAGGTGTAGCCACACGAGGTCTCCAATGTTGAATATCATGGGATTCTTGTTGATGTTGAGCTTGGTCGCGAGTCATTGTACTTGGCGCTCGATGGTGTGCCTTGTATCTTCATGCATATTCTTGATGTAGCTTGCACGGGCACTTGCATTGAGGTTGGTGCGCTCTTGTAGAGGAAGGGGTAGAATGTCCAATGGGGACAACGGGTTGAAGCCGTAGACGACCTCGAAGGGGGACTTGCCGGTAGTCGAATGTCTTGCACGGTTGTAGGCGTACTCGGCGATGGGTAGACATTCCTTCCACTCCTTGATGTTCTTCTTAATCAACACACGAAGTAGAGTGGAGAGTGTACGGTTCGTCACCTCTGTTTGGCCGTCGGTTTGAGGATGGTAAGCGGATGAGAACAAGAGCTTGATTATGAGCTTGGCGCATAACATCTTCCAAAAGTAACTCAAGAACTTGACGTCGCGGTCGGAGATGATTGTCTTTGGTACTCCATGGAGTCGCAAGATTTCCCTACAAAAGAGATTTGCAACGTGTGAAGCATCATCTATCGTGTTGCAAGGAATGAAATGTGCCATCTTAGAAAATCGTTCCACAACAACGAACACGGAATCCTTTCCATTTTGAGTTCTAGGCAAACCAAGTACAAAATCCATGCTAATGTCTTCCCAAGGTTGATAAGGAATAGGAGGCATGTAAAGACCATGGGATTGAGCTTTAGACTTAGTTTGCGACATGTAGAGCATCGGTTGGTGAAGCGTGAGACGTCGCGGAACATCTTGGGCCAAAAGTAGTTCTTGGAGAGCGTGGTGAATGTCTTGTCGCGACCAAAGTGTCCCATGAGTCCGCCTCCATGAGACTCTTGCAAAAGGAGCAAATTAAGAGAAGACTCGGGAATGCATAGTTTGTTAGCTCTCATAAGATAACCATCCTTGACGTAATATCGTTCCCAACATGTATGGTCAAACATTGAGCATAAGGAGTAGCAAAAGATGAATCATTAGCATACAAGTCTTTTATGTGCTCAAAACCAATAACATTCAACTCAAGTTTAGTGACAAGCGTGCATATGCGTGAAAGTGCATCCGCGCCGGACTCTCCGACTAGCACGCGCGGTCACGGAGAGAGAGAGAGAAAGAGAGGAAGGGTAGGGGTAGGCGCCGACGTACGCTGGGTCGGCGAGGGAATGCGGCGGGCCGGCGGCCGGGGAATCCGAGGCGGAGGGAGCGAGGAGGCGGCGGAGTGGCCGACTCGTGAGGAGCGGGAGGAGCGGGTGCGCTTTCTGTTGTTGCGGTCTTCTTTCTCTCTCCACTGCCACTCTGCAGGGATGAAGGAAGGGAGGAAGGCAGCACGCAAACTCTCTCGTCTCCGCGCGATGAAAAAGGCGAGTGGGTGGGGACTGCGGCGAGGCGTCTTCAATGCGGACCGGGCTGCGGAGTAGTTCATCAAAGCGCTACAGTGCGGCCGTCAAGGAGTGTGCATGCCACCATGTGGGCGCGTGGAGTTAATTGCACAGAAGTACCACAATTCGGGCATCACATGCAGATTGGTATCACGATTGCTAATTTTTGCGTGTCAGCACCAACATTCGTCCAAATTTTTGCAAATCAGGCTAAAACGCGTATTTATACGTATTGACAGTGTATCTGACAGTTGGGGCCCGTCTGTCAGGTGCCGACGTGGCATATTTTTTGCAAAAAACCCCCTTGCTTTATACGTAATCACATAAATACCCGTTATTTTTGCGGGAAAAATGTTTACCGTGAGAGAATTTTTTTTGCTCGGACTTGTTCGAAAGTTTTCAACGAACTGGACAAATAAATAAAGTAAACGAAAAATCGCGCGCGCCAGGTTTCGAACCTGCGATACGCGGGCGTAGCGCGCTAGCCACCCGGCCAAAGGGCTGCTCGTGTTTCTATCCAGGCAGGACATTATTTATACAATAGCCGAACGCTGGCCGGTAGTTGGGCCAACTAAGGCCTGTAATTGTTTTTTCGTTTCGCCTTTTACTGACGCGCGTGCTGGGCTCGTTCGCCCGGATTTCTTTTCTATTTATTTATCGTATTATGCTTTTTTTTCTGGTTTTGGCTTATTTTTAGGTTTTTCTTTCTTTCTTCTTTTATTCACTGGGTTCGTTCTTCTTCTGTTTTTAACATACTTACTAAATATTTTTTTAGATAGGCTTCAATACATGATGTTTTCAAATACATGATGAACATGTTTTTGAATTTGCATCAACATTATCTTAATGTACGCTGAGCACCTTTTCTGCGTATAGTGATCATTTTTTAATGCTTGATGAACTTTACTTTGCAAACAGTGAGCATTTTTTAATATATTGAACTTTCAGGTCGAACATTTTTTTAATGTATACGATGAATATTTTTGTAATTTAGGTTGAGCATTTTTTAATATATACGGTGATCTTTTTTGTAATATAGGTTGAACATTTTCTTAATACATGATGAATTTTTTTGACAATGTGTATTTGAGAAAATGTTCAGCATGTTTTAAAAACTTATTGCGTAAAATCATTCTAGCATTTAGAGAAACACATCAATTTTTTAATAAAAGGTTCACTGTTTTAGTGCACTAATATGTAATCGCAAAAAAAATATTAATATTATGATTAAAAAATAAGTGATTCAGGGCACGCAGCAGTGCTGGGCTCGGCCGCCGGCCCAGCGTGGCTACTATAATATAAAGGCGGACCCGCCTGTAACTTAACATAAGCGTCGCTGTGGCCTGGTGGCTAGCGCGATCCGCCCGCGTGCCGCAGGTCGCAGGTTCGAAACCCGGCGCGTCCGATTTTTCGGTTCACTTTATTTATTTGTCCAGTTCGTTGGAAACTTTCAAACAAGTCCGAACAAAAAAATTCTCTCACGTTAACATTTTTCCCGCAAAAATACCGGGTATTTATGTTATTACGTATAAAGCAAGGGGGTTTTTTGCAAAAAATATGCCACGTCAGCACCTGACAGACGGGCCCCAACTGTCAGATACACTGTCAATACGTATAAATACTTCGGTTCACTTTATTTATTTATCCAGTTCGTTGGAAACTTTCAAACAAGTCCGAACAAAAAAAATTCTCTCACGTTAACATTTTTCCCGCAAAAATACCGGGTATTTATGTTATTACGTATAAAGCAAGGGGGTTTTTTGCAAAAAATATGCCACGTCGGCACCTGACAGACGGGCCCCAACTGTCAGATACACTGTCAATACGTATAAATACGCGTTTTAGCCTGATTTGCAAAAATTTGGACGAATGTTGGTACTGACACGCAAAAATTAGCAATCGTGGTACCAATCTGCATGTGATGCCCGAATTGTGGTACTTCTGTGCAATTAACTCTAGGGCGTGTGGGTGAGCCGAAATACTGGGGAAACTTCACCCCACCCGCGCCTGTTATCTCGCCCACGATGACACGATCTAGTCTGGTTAATTTTTTTTAAAAAAATGAGGGGTAGTCTAGTTCAGTTGGACTGTTGTGTTGGGGTTTCTCAAGTCCAAAATTAGGCGGTTGTTTTACTAGTTTTTTTTTTGCGGAAGTTACTAGCAGTTGTTTGGAACACGACCATAGAGAATTAAAAAAAATTGAGCTGACCTAAAGGGTTTTCTTCAAATCTTAAAAGTGTGTGCATGCTCGTTGGAGAGAACGAGCGGCCGCTCTGCCACATGCAGAACCAAAGGTAAACGTGCCGCATAGGCGTAGCCTGCGCGGTGCGCCGAGTGCCACTCACCCCACCCGCACTTGTTATCTCGCTCGCCCGAGATGACAAGATCTAAGCTGGGTTGGACTGTTGGGGTTTCTCAAGTCCAAAATTAGGCGATTGTTTTGTTTGAACACGACTTTGAAGGGTTTTCTTCTTCTTCTTTTCGAAATGATCATAGAGGGTTTTGGAGAGAACCAGTCTCGACTAGTTTTCTGGTGACTAGTTTTTCTTTCTTTCGCTAAAGACTACTTTTTCTTTTAAGGTGACTCTATACAGGTCGTCATCTGGGAAAAAAAACTCCATACAGCCCCTTGTTTTCATGAGAAAATAGAGAAAGTATGATTATAAAGATCAGGCTTCGTCCAGCTCTCGTGCCATTGGTGACGGAGGTGGCCATGGCGGTTTCCACTACTAGGGAAAATCTTATACATAAAATCTTACCAGTAGTGCTCTTTAAAATATAACGCTACTGCTATTTAGCAGCAGCGCGTTTCAGAAAAACGCGTTGCTGAAAGAAAAATAGCAGTAGTGCGTCCCCTCTAAACTGCGCTACTGCTCTAATTGTCATGACCTCGCCGTCCAGCTAGTTATAGCAGTAGCGCCCTATACCGCACCGCGCTACTGTTGTAGATGTTAGCAGCAACGCACTTCTATAAAACTCGCTACTGCTCAGTTCAGCCCATAAGTTTAGTCCCACCTCGCTCCGCGAACAGGGTGTTTACCACCTTAAATATGTTACTTCTCAAACTATCACAACCACTTGGTCTTCACTGAACTCTATGTGTAGAATTTGTGGCCGCCATATGAGTCTTCTCCGGTTCCTACCGAAGAGGACTCATATTGACAATTCAGATTGTACACAAAAAGATCATTGATGGCCAATCTATTTTTGCATTGACAGACAATGTATTTTTGCATACTTACACTTAGCAGTAGCTCTTTTTATAGCAAGGCGCTACTGCTAGCCCAACTTAGCAGTAGCGCGTATACTCGCCTAGCGCTACTGCTATTCTCCTTAGCTGTAGCGCTTTTGCGTACACACGCTACTACTAACCCTACCTTATCCCCCACACAGTCGACCTCTCTCTCACTCCTTCTCCCTCTCAGTCACTCTCGCCCGCGCCGATAACCGTCGTCGTTCGTCACCGCCGCCGCCGTCGTCCGTCCACACCGAGGTACTCCCTCCTTCCGTCCCTCCTCCTCCCACCACGCCTTCCTCCCTTCGCCTGCGGCCGCCTCCTCCTCCCTCCTCCATCGGCAGCCCTCCTCCCACCGCCCCTCCCTCCTCCTCCTCCGGTCGGCCCCTCCCCCTTCTCCTCCGGCCGCCCCCACCCCCTCCTCTCTCCTCCCTCCCTCCCTTGTCTCTGTTCTTGCAAATCGTAGGTAATTTAAATGTAGATTTTAGAATGTAGACTGAAGGGTTTTTTAATAGAATGATTTTTTTGACTATTTTAGGTGTTTTGAATAAAATAGAAATAAGAAAATTTAGGGTAGAACTAGGGTAGTAGAATTTTTAGCAAGTGTTTAATAGAAATAGTTTATTTAGTAAGTGATTAATATAACTAGTTTATTTATATTAAGTGCTTAATAGAACTAGTTTATTTAGTAAGTGCTTAATAGAACTAGTTTATTTATAGTAAGTGCTTAATAGAACTAGTTTATTTAGTAAGTAGTTAATAAAACTAGTTTATTTAGTAAGTAGTTAATAAAACTAGTTTATTTAGTAAGTAGTTAATAAAACTAGTTTATCTAGTGTTAGGATTATATATAAGATATTTTCAAATGTTTTTTTTCATATTTTGAACCATTGAAATGCAATGACCATCGATAAATATCCTATGTGTTTGCTGGAGTGTTGATTAATTTCCGTTCCAGCAAATTTCAGGCACTCGATATGTCCTTTTTAGCAAAGGTCATGCTGGATTTTTTGGGATTTGCCATTGAGTTATAATCTTTGAATTTTGAACACAGGAGATGTCTGATGATGATGGGATCCCGGAGTGCGGGTACTGCTACGATGACCGGGGTGTGTGCGACAGGTTTCCTCACCTGCAAAATGATAGGTTTTTCACCGTGAAGCTAGAAGAGACCTTCGATGTTTGTACGATACGCAACTACAAGCATTTCATCGTAATTAATATCATCACTTGTGCTTCTTTTGTTCAACATGTAATTTATGGATTTTTTTTCAATTCAGCTAGTACATCCTGTGCCATGCTAGACCATATGTATTGGAGAAGCTTGGTTTTGGTTTAGATGACTTTGAGAATGTGGAGACGAGGAGGGCTCACTTAAGAACTAAACATGGTTACGAGTTTCTGGTTAAGTTCTACAATGCGGTCGATCGCTCCCATTTCGCTTACTCTAATTGGGAAGCTGATGTAGGGCGGAACCCTAGGGGCCGATCTTTCACGTTTGGAGCGTCTCCAACGTATCTATAATTTTTTATTGTTCCATGCTATTTTACACATTTATATCATTTTTGGGACTAACCTACTAACTGGAGGCCCAACCCGTAGTGTTGTTTTTTTGCCTATTTCAGTATTTCGAAGAAAAGTAATATCAAACGGAGTCCAAACGGAATGAAACCTTCGGGAGTGTGATTTTTGGAACGAACGTGATCCAGAGGACTTGGAGTGCAAGCCAAGAAGCAGCCGAGGCAGCCATGAGGGTGGGGGGCGCGCCCACCCCTATAGGGCGCCCCCTGTCTCGTGGGCCCCTCGGGCGTCCACCGACCTACTTCTTCCTCCTATATATACCCACGTACCCCAAAAACATCCAGGGAGCCAACGAAAAATAATTTCCACCGCCGTAACCTTTTGTATCCACGAGATCCTATCTTGGAGCCTTCGCCAGCGCTCCGTCGGAGGGGGAATCGACCACGGAGGGCTTCTACATCAACACCATAGCCCCTCTGATGAGTTGTGAGTAGTTTACCATAGACCTTCGGGTCCATAGTTATTAGCTAGATGGCTTCTTCTCTCTTTTTGGATCTCAATACCATGTTCTCCCCCTCTCTTGTGGAGATCTATTCGAAGCAACTCTTTTTGCAGTGTATTTGTCGAGATCCGATAAATTGTGGGTTTATGATCAAGTTTATCTATGAGAAATATTTGAATCTCCTCTGAATTCTTTTATGTATGATTGAGTTATCTTTGCAAGTCTCTTCGAATTATCAGTTTGGTTTGGCCTACTAGATTGATCTTTCTTGCCATGGGAGAAGTGCTTAGCTTTGGGTTCAATCTTGCGGTGTCCTTACCCAGTGACAGCAGGGGTTGCAAGGCACGTATTGTATTATTGCCATCGAGGATAAAAAGATGGGGTTTATATCATATTGCATGAGTTTATCCCTTTACATCATGTCATCTTTCTTAATGCGTTACTCTGTTCTTATGAACTTAATACTCTAGAAGCATGCTGGATAGCAGCCGATGTGTGGAGTAATAGTAGTAGATGCAGGCAGGAGTCGGTCTACTTGTTGCGGACGTGATGCATATATACATGATCATGCCTAGATAATCTCGTAATTATTCGCTTTTCTATCAATTGCTCGAGAGTAATTTGTTCACCCACCATAATACTTATGCTATCTTGAGAGAAGCCACTAGTGAAACCTATGGCCCCCGGGTCTATATTTTATCATATAAGCTTTCAATCTACTTTTATTTGCATCTTTACTTTTCCAATCTATATCATAAAATACCAAAAATATATTTATCTTATCATACTATCTCTATCAGATCTCACTTCCGCAAGTGGCCGTGAAGGGATTGACAACCCCTTTATTGCATTGGTTGCGAGTTCTTTGTTTGTTTGTGTAGGTGCGTGGGACTTTTGAGGAGCCTCCTACTGGATTGATACCTTGGTTCTAAAAAACTGAGGGAAATACTTACACTACTATTGCTGCATCACCCTTTCCTCTTCAAGGAAAACCAACACAAGCTCAAGACGTAGCAGGATCCTACGGGGGAACACGAAGAACGCGCGGAAGAACACGAGGGAAAACACGAGGGAAAAACAAGAGAAACACTCAACCGACACGAACTTGATCACACAAGTGCTAGATCATCGAGGCACAAAGTAACACAAGATCCAAAGTCAACAAGGGACGATACAAGAGTAACCGTTCTTCTCCGTGAGGAGGTCTTGATTGTCTTCTCCAGATGGTGGCCTTGAATCCGGATGGATCTTTTCCAAAGAGGTGCGGTCCCTCACGAGGAGTACATCCGGTACGGATGAGCAATACTCTACCTCAAATGAGCTATCATAATGCTAACCCTAAAACGTAGGTGGGGATGGAGTATATATAGTCTAGGGGCGAAGAGAGGTACATGGGCCTCGGCCCTTACACTATTTGCAGACAGGGAGGGCCGGATGTCCGGGTGCGGGCCGGATGTCCGGTGGCTCGCGAGGGGCCGGATGTCCGGGCTGGTGAAGATGGCCGTTCTGTTCTCTGGACGGGCGGCGCCGGATGTCCGGGCGGAGGGGTTGGATGTCTGGTGCTTTGGGAGGCGACGGATGTCCGGGGTGATGACCGGATGTCCGGGCTGATGGGGCAACCTTCTGTGCTCTCTGGATGTCGGGGCCGAATGTCCGGGCAGTTGGCCGGATTTCCAGTGAGGGGGGCCGGATGTCCGGTCTGGACGCTGGATGTCCGGTCCTTGTAGCTTCTTGTGCAGAGTCCTGGTCATGTAGATCTCTAGGGGTCGAATGTCCGGTGCCTGGAGGCTGTTCTCGCCTTCTTCTGTTGGTTCTCTTCTTCCGTGGACTTGGGGTCTTGACCATCTGCATGTACATTCTTGGGAGGATCCTCTTGATACCTAATCATGCACAACATTCCTGATTTAGGCAGTAACCATGTCTCGAAAGGATCATATGAGATATCTCTAAGGAGAGAAGTCACCTCGGTCGCGAGAGATCTAGCTCGTGCTCTAGTCATGGGTCCTCTTGGTGCTTGGTGAGACGATGGAAGGTCCATGGGGATGACCGAAGGATGCTCCGCATCATCTCCCCCCCCCTTGGGAAAGATCCGACCTCGGATCGAAATCCTCATCACCATGGTACAGGGAGAGATCGGAGATGTTGAAGATGTCGCTCACATTGTACTTGTCGCGTGGGAGGTCGATCTTGTAAGCGTTGTTGTTGTAGCATGCTAGCACCTTGAAGGGTCCATCGGCTTGAGGGAGAAGTTTGGACTTGCGTTCGTTGGGGAAGTGGTCCTTGCGAAGGTGTAGCCACATGAGGTCTCCAATGTTGAATATCATGGGATTCTTGTTGATGTTGAGCTTGGTCGCGAGTCATTGTACTTGGCGCTCGATGGTGTGCCTTGTATCTTCATGCATCTTCTTGATGTAGCTTGCACGGGCACTTGCATCGAGGTTGGTGCGCTCTTGTAGAGGAAGGGGTAGAATGTCCAATGGGGACAACGGGTTGAAGCCGTAGACGACCTCGAAGGGGGACTTGCCGGTAGTCGAATGTCTTGCACGGTTGTAGGTGTACTCGGCGATGGGTAGACATTCCTCCCACTCCTTGATGTTCTTCTTAATCAACACACGAAGTAGAGTGGAGAGTGTACGGTTCGTCACCTCTGTTTGGCCGTCGGTTTGAGGATGGTAAGCGGATGAGAACAAGAGCTTGATTCTGAGCTTGGCGCATAACATCTTCCAAAAGTAACTCAAGAACTTGACGTCGCGGTCGGAGATGATTGTCTTTGGTACTCCATGGAGTCGCAAGATTTCCCTACAAAAGAGATTTGCAACGTGTGAAGCATCATCTATCGTGTTGCAAGGAATGAAATGTGCCATCTTAGAAAATCGGTCCACAACAACGAACACGGAATCCTTTCCATTTTGAGTTCTAGGCAAACCAAGTACAAAATCCATGCTAATGTCTTCCCAAGGTTGATAAGGAATAGGAGGCATGTAAAGACCATGGGATTGAGCTTTAGACTTAGCTTTGCGACATGTAGAGCATCGGTTGGTGAAGCGTGAGACGTCACGGAACATCTTGGGCCAAAAGTAGTTCTTGGAGAGCGTGGTGAATGTCTTGTCGCGACCAAAGTGTCCCATGAGTCCGCCTCCATGAGACTCTTGCAAAAGGAGCAAATTAAGAGAAGACTCGGGAATGCATAGTTTGTTAGCTCTCATAAGATAACCATCCTTGATGTAATATCGTTCCCAAGATGTATGCGTCAAACATTGAGCATAAGGAGTAGCAAAAGATGAATCATTAGCATACAAGTCTTTTATGTGCTCAAAACCAATAACATTCAACTCAAGTTTAGTGACAAGCGTGCATATGCGTGAAAGTGCATCCGCAACTAAATTTTCCTTACCCTTAATGTACTTGATCACATAGGGGAAAGATTCAATAAATTCACTCCATTTGACATGACGCTTGTTTAATTTAGTTTGACCTTTTAAGTACTTAAGCGTTTCATGATCGGTATGGATGACAAACTCATGAGGTCTAAGATAATATTCCCAAACATGTAGCACATGCACTAAAGCATACAATTCTTTGTCATAGATGATATAGTTAAGTTGAGCACGGGAGAGTTTTTCACTAAAATATGCAATGGCTCGTTTTTCTTGCATCAAAACTCCGCCAATTCCGGTACCACTTGCATCACAATGAACCTCAAAAGTTTTGTCAAAATTAAGCAAAGCAAGAATCGGAGCATGAGTAAGCAAAGACTTGAGCTCATCAAAAGCGGTGGATTGCAAAGATCCCCAAACAAAAGGAGCATTCTTCTTACTCAAGGCATGCAAAGGAGCGGCAATAGTGCTAAAATCCTTCAGAAAGCGATGGTAAAAACCTGCAAGACCAAGAAAGCTACGCACTTGTTGCAAATTGGTGGGTTGGGGCCAAGTTTTAATAGCTTCAATTTTAGATTCATCAACATGGACACCCTTGGAAGAAACGACAAAACCCAAGAAAACTAGCTTGTCAACACCAAACGTGCACTTTTTCATGTTGGCATAAAGACGTTCCTTGCGAAGTGTTTGCAAAACAGCCCTAACATGCTTTAGATGCTCTTTCATGGATTTGCTAAACACAAGAATATCATCAAAGTAAACCACAACAAACACTCCAATATAAGGTCGAAGCACAAAATGCATAAGACGCATGAAAGTACCGGGAGCTTCCGATAAACCCATGGGCATAACCAACCACTCGTATAAGCCAAATTTGGTTTTGAAAGCAGTTTTCCACTCATCACCTTCTTATATGCGAATTTGATAATAGCCACTTTTAACATCAATTTTTGAGAAAAAGGCGGCACCGCTAAGTTCATCAAGCATATCATCTAAGCAAGGAATGGGATGCCTATAGCGAACGGTGATGGCATTAATGGGTCTACAATCGGAACACATGCGATAACTTCCATATTGCTTAGGGACAAGTATAACCGGAACGGCACAAGGACTTAAAATTTCACGTACATGACCGTTGTCGATTATTTGTTGTACTTGCCGATGGATCTCCTTTGTTTCTTTGGGGTTGACGCGGTAGGGAGCTTTGTTTGGTAGGGGCGCTCCAGGGATGAGGTTGATTCGATGCTCAATGCCTTGTATAGGAGGTAGACCCGGAGGTAGCTCATCAGGAAAACATCTTGGAATTCCTACAAAAGAGATTGAAACACTAAAGGTAGCTCGTGAGAGGTGTTAGTTTTTGGGTCCCCATCCTTGCACACAAGGACAAAGTGCATAACACTCGATGGGTCCTCACACACTTCTCTCATCTCACTTTTTGTGGCAAATAGGACTAGGTTTTTCTCTCTAGGCGAAGAGGCGCTCAAGTTTGGCTTGTGGCTCTCACTCACTTTTTGGTGGATCACTTTCTCACTCTTCTCTCCATGATGGGTGGCTTGCTTGTCGGCTATCACTTGACTAGGAGACATAGGTCGTAGCACATATTCCTTCCCTTTCATCTTGAAGCTATAGTGATTGGTACGCCCATTGTGGATGACACCACGGTCGAATTGCCATGGTCGACCAAGAAGGAGGTGGCAAACGGACATCGGGACGACATCACACTCCAAAGTGTCCTCATATGCACCAAATTTGAAGGAGACTTGGACCGTATTCTCAACTCGTATAGTGCTGGAGTCACTTAGCCATTGGACTTTGTATGGGTGTGGGTGCTTCATCTTGACCAATTGAAGCTTGGAGCATAGTTCTTCACTTGACAAGTTGTGGCAACTACCTCCATCGATGATGACCTTGACGGACCTTCCATTGATGCCGACCTTTCTGTGGAAGATGTGGCATCTTTGGTCTTCTTCTTGTTGATGTTGAAGAGTCAAGACCTTGGAGAAAACGAGAGCAGGGCTCGAACCCTCATCACAAAAGACTTGATCATCTTCATCCTCATTCACTCGTCGGTGCATGGCCACTTGCTCAAGGGCTTCCATCTCCTCGTCACTCATGGAGTCATAGGTGCCATCATCATTGAGGATCATGGTGCGCTTGTTTGTGCATTCATAAGACTTGTGGCCTCGACCGCCGCAAGTGAAACACTTGAAGGAGCTTGTCTTGACGGTCTCATCGGTCGGAGTAGATGATGAAGCGTGCGGCTTGAAGTTGCTTGTAGTAGGAGTAAGACAACTTGAACTTGTCAAAGTTTTCTTGTAACTTGACTTGTCGTCGTTGCTTGGAGAAGGCTTGGTTGATGTAGAGGTTGGTGGACTTGTTGAAGCTTGGTTGTTGGAGAAGCCGTAGGTCTTGGATGAGTACTTGGCGTACTTGAAGTCATCTTGCACTTGACGTTCCGCCTTGGTCGCCTGATGCACGAGCTCAATGAGGTTGGAGTAGGGTTGGAAGTCAGCGATCTTCTTGATGGGATGATTGAGACCATTCAAGAAACATGCCATAGTTTGCTCATCATCTTCCGTGACACTGGCTCGAATCATGGCTATCTCCATTTCCTTGTAGTATTCTTCAACACTCTTTGTTCCTTGCTTGAGGAGTTGGTGATTCTTGAAGAGATCGCGGTTGTAGTATGTGTGCACAAAACGTGCTCGCATGAATTCCTTCATTTGAGCCCAAGTGGTGATTGGAGGTTCACCTCTTGCTTCTCGGCGCTCAAGGACTTGTTCCCACCATATGAGCACATAGTCTTGGAACTCAAGTGATGCCATAGCGATCTTCTTGTCTTCCTCATAGTTGTGCAAACAAAAGATTTTGTCGACCTTCAATGCCCATGAAAGGTACTCTTCGGGGTCATTGCTTCCATTGAACTTGGGCATGGTAAATTTTAGCTTGCCGTAGCATTGCTCTTCATTGTGTTATTGACGATGGTGATGATGACGCCCTTGACGTGGAGGGTAATCATCCTCATGTTGCTCTTGGCGTGGAGGAAGTCCAAGATCAACCTGCTCTTGTTGAACTTGAGGTTGAGGTGGAGCTTGACGAGCTTGTGGAGGAGCTTGAGGAACTTGACGTTGCACTCGCGGTTGGTAGTTCCTCTCTTGGATTTCTTCTCGAAGGGCTTCCTCTTGATTGCGCCGTTCGCGATTGCGGTTGGCCATGGCTCGACTTGATTCTTGAAGGGCATGTTGCGCCTCAAGAGCTTGCGCTTCATGTTGTTGTCGTTGAAGACGTTGAGCCTCGGCATCTTGTTCCTCTTGGTGTATACACGCTTGTTCTTCCTCTTAGCGTCGTTGTCGTTGTCGTTCTTGAGCTTGAGCAAAAGCGACTTGGTGTGGTTGAGGACGAGGTACTTGCTCATCGACTTGCTCTTATGAATGCTTGTCGTGTAGCGGATTGCGAGATGCATGACGGTCTTGACGCGCGGCTTGTCGAAGAGTGTTTGATGACGGTGTACTTGACCTGGAGAAGGAGTCGTCGGAGTGTCGACTTGAGTGGCTCCGTCTTGAGTATGAAGAAGTTGATGGAGGACGGTTCACCAACAAGGCGCGGATCTCGTCCATTCTTGCAGCATTCTCTTGCTTGTGAGTGTCGAGCTTGTTGTCGAAGTAGTCCTTGGTACGTTGCTCGGAGAGTCACAAGTCGGTGGCGAGGTTGTCGGTGCGGTTAGTCATAGCTTGTTGCTATTGATGCAACGCTCGTTGTGCGCCAAAGAGGTGGCTCTTGGTGATGTGTGATGACATGTCTTCGTCTTGCTCTATGAAGAGTGGGTTGGTAGAAGTACTCGACCTATCCATCATTCCAAGCAAAATGTGAGTGGTAGAAAGAGAAGAACTTATACCAATGTACCTTGACCGATGTTGACGATGAATCAAGTTCACTCAAATGCGGACAATGAAATAGCACTATTGGTACCAATTCTTGTCGGTTCTCACACCTACACAAATAAAAGCTTATGGTGGAGCTTGGTTAGGATGGTGGCACAAAATTTGATGCAATCGTAAGTGAGCTTCAATAATGTTGGAAAAGATTCACAAATTTGCAAATGCAACAAGTAGACCAAGCAAATGGAGGTACACAAAAACACATACGCAAATAGATAAGTGGGATTGTGCAAACCAAAAGTGAGCCAAAATGTGGAATCCACGAAAATGATCTTGTTGCACAATACACAAGAGACGCTATCATGATTGCACAGTAGGCGGATACGGAACTTGTGCACAACCTACTTGGCAAAAATGCAACGATCTCTATCCCAAGTATGCTATATGTATGGTATTTTGGTGCTATGATCCAAGATGATCGAGTATGACAATCTTAATGTAGTATGATGCTATGGTTCTTGCTTATAAGCTCTTTGCTTATCTTTCCTCTTTGCTTAAAAGCTTGTGTGGCTCTTTCACTTTTGAGCTCTTTTCTCATGCAAAACTTCACGAACCAAGATAGCAATTGTGTATGCTATGACAACTTTGTGACACAAAAGTTGATGCCAAGATATGCACCACGATGGTATGGTATGTATGCTATGGAGTATGATCACTAATGTGCACAAGTCACGTTGCCGACAATACTCAATGGCTAGTCTCGATGGGTAAGCTACGCACAAGTAAGGCCATGTGGGTATCAATGCAATTGCAAGGTATGACAAAGATGTCGTCGAAGTTACCGTCCTTGGCGATGATGAGTAGTCTATGGAGATGAGCGGTGGTGATGTTAACGTCGAACTAAGGATGGCAATTTTACCCACGGGTACGGGTACCGTACCCGCATGGGTAGGGTATGGGCACACTTTTATACCCACGGGTAGTACCCATATCCTACCCATTAAGTCATGGGTAGGGTACATGTATAGTCTTGTACCCACGGGTATACCCATACCCTGCCCGTTGGTGAACTAATGTTAAGTTGTCCTCAATTAGTCATTAATTTGTCATGTGACTCGTCTACTCCTATTGACTTAAGAGTATGTTGTGATTTCTAAATTTTGATATTGGTCAATTACTCATCAATGTGTTATTGAGCTGACATAATTGATTTTTTGTCAATTGTGCTATCAATGAGCGTAAAATTGTGAACAACTTGTGTACTATTTGTTCTACCTGCTGGGTACCCAATGGATACGGGTACCCGTTGGGTATGGGTATGGGTAAAGTTTCATGTCCATGGGCACGGGTATGGGTAGAATTTTGTGCCCACTGACTATACGTGTATGGGTATGGTATTGCTCTACCCTGCCCATACCCTACCCATTGCCATCCTTACGTTGAACCGTACCTATATAGCCGAAACACAATAGGACACGAGAACCACAACCCAAAATCTCAAAGACCAAAACGTGTCAAAATCATCATAGGAGGTAGCGGTGAGCGGTGGTGGTGCTTGCGAAAAGTGGTGGTGGTATGCGAAAGTAAGCGTGGGCACCGGGGCAAAATTGGGCGAAATTAGGTGGAAAATGGCGCGGGAGGTTGGAGTTGCTGCTGCCAGGGGCCGGATGTCCGGGCCAGCTGCCGGATGTCCGGGACGTCAGATGTTCGGTGGACACCGGGCGGATGTCCGGGCTCCTGGATCGGGGACGAACACGATGAACTCCCCGGGAAAAAGGGCAATTGTGGGGCAAAGTTCGGACGAATTGGTGGATGAAAATCGCGGGAGATATGGGGAAAAGCTAGATCGACTCGATGCAAAGTAGACCCATGGATCAAATCCAACAAAACTTCATCACACCAACAAATTAAGCTAGAAAACACGGGGTAGGGGCTTCAAAAACGTGATCAACGTGACTCATGATACCAAGATGATGTAGGGTAGAACCCTAGGGGCCGATCTTTCTCATTTGGAGTGGATCCTATGGGGGAACACGGAGAACGCGCGGAAGAACACGAGGGAAAACACGAGGGGAAAACAAGAGAAGCACTCAACCGACACCAATTTGATCACACAAGTGCTAGATCATCGAGGCACAAAGTAACACGAGATCCAAAGTCAACAAGGGACGATACAAGAGTAACAGTTCTTCTCCATGAGGAGGTCTTGATTGTCTTCTCCGGATGGAGGCCTTGAATCCGGATGGATCTTCTTCGAAGAAGTGCGGTCCCTCACGAGGAGTAGATCCGGTACGGATGAGCAATGCTCTATCTCAAATGAGCTATCACAATGCTAACCCTAAAACGTAGGTGGGGATGGAGTATATATAGTCTAGGGGCGAAGAGAGGTACATGGTCCTCGGCCCTTACACTGTTCACAGACAAGGAGGGCCGGATGTCCGGGCGTCTGGCCGGATGTACGGTGGCTCGCGAGGGGCCGGATGTTCGGGCGGAAGGGCCAGATGTCCGGGCTGGTGAAGATGTCCGTTCTGTTCTCTGGACGGGCGGCACCAGATGTCCGGGAAGAGGGGCCGGATGTCTGGTGCTTCGGGAGGCGCCGGATGTCCGGGGTGATGGACGGATGTCCGGGCTGATGGGGCAACCTTTTGTGCTCTCTGGACGCCGGGGCCGAATGTCCGGGCAGTTGGGCGGATTTCCGGTGAGGGGGGCCGGATGTCCGGTCTGGACGCCGGATGTTCGGTCCCTGTAACTTCTTTTGCAGAGTCCTGGTCATGTAGATCTCCAGGGGCCGGAAAACCGGGGTCATGGCCGGATGTCCGGTGCCTGGAGGCTGTTCTCGCCTTCTTCCGTTGGTTCTCTTCTTCCGTGGACTTGGGGTCTTGACCATCTTCATGTACATTCTTGGGAGGATCCTCTTGATACCTAATCATGCACAACATTCCTGATTTAGGCAATAACCATGTCTCGAGAGGATCATATGAGATATCACTAAGGAGAGAAGTCACCTCGGTCTCGAGAGCTCTAGCTCGTGCTCTAGTCATGGGTCCTCTTGGTGCTTGGTGAGACGACGGAAGGTCCATGGCGATGACCGAAGGATGCTCCGCATCAGAAGCTCTCTACAAGGCATATGGATTTGAGGAGGGAATGCGAATAAGATTTGATATTCGTCCCGAAGATTATGATGATGATGATAATATCGACATCTGGGTGGATGTGGATATGCCTCCAGTTTTACCTAGATGTGAGTTTGTCAAACTAATTTGTTAAGTTCAGTGCTACGTCTTGAGCTTGCGTTGGTTTTCCTTGAAGAGGAAAGGGTGATGCAGCAATAGTAGCGTAAGTATTTCCCTCAGTTTTTGAGAACCAAGGTATCAATCCAGTAGGAGGCTCCTCAAAAGTCCCACGCACCTACACAAACAAACAAAGAACTCGCAACCAATGCAATAAAGGGATTGTCAATCACTTCACGGCCACTTGCGAAAGTGAGATCTGATAGAGATAATATGATGAGATAAATATATTTTTGGTATTTTATAATATAGATTGGAAAAGTAAAGATGCAAATAAAAGTAGATGGAAAGCTTATATGATAAAAGATAGACCCCGGGGCCATAGGTTTCACTAGTGGCTTCTCTCAAGATAGCATAAGTATTACGGTGGGTGAAAAAATTACTGTCGAGCAATTGATAGAAAAGCAAATAATTATGAGATTATCTAGGCATGATCATGTATATAGGCATCAAGTCCGCAACAAGTAGACCGACTCCTGCCTGCATCTACTACTATTACTCCACACATCGACCGCTATCCAGCATGCATCTAGAGTATTAAGTTCATAAGAACAGAGTAACGCATTAAGAAAAATGACATGATGTAGAGGGATAAACTCAAGCAATATGATATAAACCCCATCTTTTTATCCTCGATGGCAACAATACAATACGTGCCTTGCAACCCTTTCTTTCACTGGGTAAGGACACCACAAGATTGAACCCAAAGCTAAGCACTTCTCCTATGGCAAGAAAGATCAATCTAGTAGGCCAAACCAAACTGATAATTCGAAGAGACTTGCAAAGATAACTCAATCATACATAAAAGAATTCAGAGGAGATTCAAATATTTCTCATAGATAAACTTGATCATTCTGGCGGAGCGCCGGCGAAGGCTCCAAGATGGGATCTCGCGGATACAGAAGGTTACGGCGGTGGAAATTATTTTTGGTTGGCTCCCTGGATGTTTTCGGGGTACGTGGGTATATATAGGAGGAAGAAGTAGGTCGGTGGCCGCCCGAGGGGCCCACGAGATAGGGGGGCGCGCCCTCCACCCTCGTGGCCGCCTCGGCTGCTTCTTGGCTTGCACTCCAAGTCCTCTGGATCACGTTTGTTCCAAAAATCACGCTCCCGAATGTTTCATTCCGTTTGGACTCCGTTTGATATTCCTTTTCTTCAATATACTGAAATAGGTAAAAAAACAGCAATACAGGCTGGGCCTCCGGTTAGTAGGTTAGCCCAAAAATGATATAAATGTGTAAAATAAAGCCCATAAACATCCAAAAAGGGGTAATATAATAGCATGAAACAATCAAAAATTATAGATACGTTGGAGACGTATCATTCAGTAATTTATGTTGTTAATTTAAAAATATTTGGTGTTCGTCCATACTAAACTTATTTATTTATAATTGTGAGTTTATTTCTTATCTTCAAGAAATACTCGGAAGGTAGTAGACAACACATACTACAACTATGACTCCAAGCATAATTGTGAGGAGAAAGGTTATCTTGTCTCATTCATAGAAGATGTTGAGGCCTTCAAAACCAGTCACTCTATCAGCCCAAATTATACTAGATACGTGCCACTAGTCCATAAATTGCTTGATGGTAACTTCATTGCCAAAAACTTGGTAAGATTTTGTTAATTATGGTAACTTCATTGCATACATTATTCTTAAGTAAACTACATTGCTAACTATATATGTTACTATTTCGTTTTTGAATAGAGGCTCCCGAAGCAGGTTGTGCCTGACATGCTATTTACCGAAGGTGATATGCATATGGTTAGCTTACGACCAACTCCCTCGGAGCCTTACCATACTGCATACTCAATTTCTTCAAATGATGGAAGGCTCAAAATCAAAGAATGGAGCAAAGTGATGAATGCGCACAGGCAAATAATTGGAGACAAAATGAATGTGCGCAAGCCACAAGTTGGAGATAGGTTTATGTCCATTCTCCATTATGGCGAATGACCGGTTTATCTGTTTTATGGTATTTAGCTAGGAGAGAGGAGTAGGTCCTAAGTATTAAGAACAATTAGTTAGTGTTGATTATATATGACTACAATGTCTTAGACTTGATGGTGATGCTGAGTAGGAGTAGTGATTATGAGTACTATGATGATGATGATGATGAGTTGTTATTATAACTAGTGATGAAGTTGTTATATGATGTCTCATCATGGACGAAAATGATGATTATGAGGAGTTATATGATAATGATATATTATGATGATAAGTTGTTAATGATATGATGATGATGATGATAAGTTATTATGTCTTTGGGTGAAAGAACCGCGGATTAGTTTCAAATGGATGGATCCAAAGTGACCATTGGTTACTTTGGATCCATGCACTTGAAACTAATCCAAGGTTCTTTCACCTAGTGATTTAGTAACTCATTATGATGTAAAAACAATATCTAAATTGCTACTGTATGAAAAATTGTGTACAGGTGTATGAATACGACCTAAAATTCAAAAAAAATGGAATACAGAATAATAGTAGTAGCAGTCGTTTCCAAAAGCGCTACTAATAATTAGCAGTAGCGATTGGCGCGGAAAGCGCTACTAGATATAGCAGTAGCGAGTGCCAGTCGGCGCTACTGCTAAGCTTTAGCTGTAGCGCCTTATTAGTAGCGCGCTTACCCGCGCTACTGATAGGCCAAAAACCAGCACTGCTATGCTTTTCCCTAGTAGTGTCCGTTCAACTTTTGTGTCGAAGTTGGTGGAGGTGGACTTGACTAGGTAGGCGCTAGCGCACCTGGACACTGGGCATCGCCGTGCCGCCCACGTTTGACGACAAGTACTACATCAACCTTCCTTCAGACCAGCCATTGGCATCGCCCTCTAGCTTTGCGGTGTATGAGGCACCCCGAAGCCAACTACACATTTGACGTGTCCCTCTTTCTAGGCCTCAGTATACAAAATTTCTTTATAATTGTAAAACATAGAAATATATTTTCACAATTCAGTTAGACAATCCAAACAAGATTTTATATTGCTACAATAGAAATATCCTTTAAGGAGAATTGGTTTAATAATCTCTGTATCCAAACAACACATTAGGACGTGTTTGGTTCCATGCATGGAGTTTAGGCCTCGTGCATCTGTGGCCCGGTTCAGCTTGACTATGCAAATGCTGGTCGTAAACTATGTTGTGCACTAAGTTTGGTCGCACGCACCCCTTCTACTAGCCTGGCTAAGCAAAAATTGAAGCACAATGTTGGTTGCAAGTCTTCACTCAACAGACAGAAGGCGATGGCTATTTGGTTATGTGCAAGATATACTGGTAACTTTTTCAAGTCGTGAGGCAACCACTTTGAACAAGCATACACACCACATCCTATATACATGAGAGTCATCCCCACAACTTATTTATCTCAACATGCAAGCATGCCACATCATCATACAGTTACGGATGGGACCACATCAACATGGAACATGGATGGGAAAAGCCCGCCACCACATGCGATTCTATTATTTTACTTATATTTTTACAAGTATATATAATCAAAAATGACAAATCATTTGTATTTCAAAATTTGGTTCGCATACAATCAAATCTCATTGAAATATATTGCAATCGATCGATTTCTGCAGCAACACGTGAGGTATCATTTAGTTAACAAGCATACTTAGACATGGCAATTAATGAGGAACATACCACTTTGAACAAGCATACACACCACATTTACAAGCATACTCAGACGCATGCATAGGCACACATACATGATAACCACACAGTAATAGTTTGAACATACCACTTTGAACAAGCAACAATCATAATAAGGGCCTGTTCTGAAACTGCCCAGCTTCTCTAAAACTTCTTAGATCCAACTTCTCGCATGACTTCTGGCTTCAGGTGGCGACTCAAAAGCGTTCGGCTGCCTCGTAGCTTCTCCCAGCGCCATTTTGATCTGGCAGCCCAGCTAGGGGACTGCTGGCCCGTCTGTTGCCACCTTGGGCGGCTGAAAGCAGCCCATATTGGCGCGAACCAGGAGGAGCCGGTGCGTGCGGTACCCTTTTACGAGCGAGGAGGAGCGAGGGATCGAACCGTTTTCTTTGGCGGTGGCATTATGGCCGTAAATATGTCCCAACTCCAGATTCTTGTAAATATGGAGCTGCGTTTCCCTAGCTTCAGAAAATTACACTGCAGCCTGGCTTCGTGAAGTTTAGCTTCTTGGAGTTGAGGCGTTCGGGCTGAAACCAGGCTGAGAAGTTGTGAAGTTTAGAGTTGGAGGACATCAGAACAGGCCCTAAACTGCACATTGTTATGATCTGAGGCAAAGGCATTGAGACATTACACTTTTGGGATCATGACAAACCCTTCATCCTGTTCGGGGTACTACACCACCACTTTTGCGCTGGAAAGGTCTAACACGATGACCCTGAAACATGATACAACCCGGACCTTGAAGGTAAGGAAGTGCTTGATCTCCAGCTGGTGAGCTATGGCGAAGCTGGCCCGCCCTTCATCCATGGTAAGCCTCCCGTTGATATTCCAGAGCTTGACTCTCTAGTTGCGCCTGGTGTGAATGGTGGCCATGTGCTCATGAAAGGTATCGGGGATCGAAACTAACTCCAACCTAGGTGCTAAAATCACCTTACCGAAGTGGGTTGGACCTATAGACTCGTGAAAATGATGATAGGAAGATTATATTTCAAATTGGAAGGTGTAGGTTGTAGATGAACAAGAGAGATCTAGGGCATGTGACCCTTCCACTTTGCACCACCTGCAATATTTTTCCAAATCATCAAGCACATGCAAGCCCTCCACATCATCAATTTTTATTTTTCAGCAACAAATAGAACTTGAATATCACGGGGCACTCTAACATGCATCCATCGCCTTTTCATCTCTAGGTTTTGTACCATTCATAGCGAGAATGTAGTGCGGTATTATTCTCATATATTATATTTTTACAAAAAAATATCGTTGGTAAAAATTTCTGCAGCGATGTGTGAGGTGTTATACAGTTGATTACTCGTCATGTTTCAATATAAGTGTCATGGTTTTAGTTGAGTATAAAATTGTATAGACAAGCTTCTCAGTTTTTTTTTGAGGGAGCTATTGTGGGCAATCCTTATTTGGCGCTTCAGGCACCCCTACTTTTTCTGCAAATAACACTCTCCACTAACCACCCGACCGCCTTCACTTATGTTCTTAGTTACATCTACTTCACTCTTTTCTTCTTATGTCCTTTTTTTCTACTCCTATTTCTTTTTCCTGTTTTTACTTTCTTTTTATTTTTTATTTTTTATTTTTTATTTTTTTCTTTTTCATTTTTATTTGGAACGGTTTTGTTTGGTTTTTTATTCTTTTTTCCAAATTGAATGAAGATTATTTCAAAATGGAAAGATTTTTTTTCACAATTGATGAATTTCTTTAAAAATCGACAAACTATATTCAAAACCAATTTTTTTAAATCTATAATTTTTTTAAAAAACCGGTGAACTTTTTTATAATTTAATGATTTTTTTTCAAATTCGAAGAACTTTTTTCAATATAGATGACCTTTTTCAAATTTGATGAACTTTTTCAAATCAATGATTTGTTTTGCAAATTCGTGAACTATTTTCCAAATCGATGACTTTTTTTTTTCAAAATCGATGAGTTTATTTTCAAAATCGATGAACCTGCTTTTTAATCAATGTACTTTTTCAAATTCGATGAAATTTAGTAAAAATCAATGAATTTTTTTCAAATTGATGTTTTTGTTTCAAATTTGTAGACATTTTTTAAAATCCATGTATTTTTTGAATTTTGATGACCTTTTTTCAAAATCGATGAACTTTTTTCAGTGATTGGCAATAGTTCACTAGATTTTTAATGAACTTTTCCAAATTCACAATTTTTATTCAAATAATTCAAGAAAACAATAATCGATACAGTAGATCGTTATATGCAATAAATAGTGCGGCAACATTGTTATTATGTAATTGGCATTGTTAGGGCATCTCCAACCGCCCCCCAGGAAGGCCCCCAAGAGCACTTTTCCAGCGCCGGCGGCCAAAAAAGTTTCCACTCGCGCCCCCAGGAGCACAAATACCGCCGGATTTGGCCAAAACTACGGCCGGCGCTCTCATCCCATTCCCAGGATCCCGGGGGGCAGCTAGGGGA
This sequence comes from Triticum aestivum, assembly GCF_018294505.1. Taxonomy (NCBI): domain Eukaryota; kingdom Viridiplantae; phylum Streptophyta; class Magnoliopsida; order Poales; family Poaceae; genus Triticum; species Triticum aestivum. The sequence goes on from NC_057813.1 coordinate 572,216,097, forward strand.
GGAGAGAGACTACTTTAGTTGCTTTGGGCCCATTGTCAGCCTCCCACTCCCTCTCTCTCCTCACTTTTTCTTCAGGCCCACCCACGTGATCTCTTTTCTCTTTCTCTCCCCCACCAACCCCCGCCCGCACAGAACGCCTCGCCGAGGACGTCGAGCTGCGCCGGACCCGCTCCCGCTTGCGCCGTCCCCGCGAGCGCCTCCCACCTCCCACGAGTAGCCGAGGCCGGTGCCCTGGAGCGCGAGCATGTGACGGCGGCGGTGCACGCCTTCACCACCTACGAGCAGTGGAGACGTTGAGCACGGAGCCGGCAATGCCGACGGGTAGCGCGCGGGCGGGGTCCCGGATCTTCTCGGCCACGGTGGACGCGGAGTTGTCGCCGATGTAGCTGAAGTAGATGACGGTCGCGCCGTCGAGGACGCCCCGGACGCCACCAAGATCCTGGTGCCGCTCCTCTACTTCCTGGGCCGCGGTGTGCCATCCACCCGCAGCCCCGCCGCCTTCCTCCTTGCCACCCGAGCTCGCCTCTCCGGCTGGATCCCGCGGGCGCGGCCGGCTCACCTCGCTGCTGCTCGATGCGGCAACCGGCCGACGAGACTGTTGCTCCCCTCGCGGGACCTCCGCGGCCGCCTCCGGCTCAGCCGCGGCAACGCCGGCTTCTCGTATCGGGTTGGGCTTGCTGTGGCAGCAGAGCGCGAGCTGCACGCCTCTGACCTTGTATCGGCGAGGAGTCCGAGTACTTGCTGCCCAGGATCTTCTTCTCCCGCTCCCTGTTGGCCTTGGCAAGGGCCGCCTCTTGCCGCCTCCAGGAACGCCCTCGCGTCTGCCCGCAGCTCGCCGATGAACTTGAGCGGTGACGGCCACACCATGTGCTCCACCGCCGACGGGTTCAGCAGCGCCGCGCACGCGCCGTGGCCGCGCTTCATCGCCACCGAGCAGGCGATCCGCTAGCCAGGGCGGTTCGCGTGGTGATGGTGGCTGGGTGCGGGCAACGAGTAGATAAATATTCACCCCCAGGCAAAAAAATTCGCCGGCAGCCCCCCAGGAGGCGGAAAAAATGCCTCCTGGGGGGCTCAACGGCTGGAGATGTCCTTACCAATCACTAAAGGCAAGTAGCTCTAGTGGTTCGTGGGTTGATTGCTTATCATCCAGAAAAAAATGATGTTTTTTTCGAAAGAAAAAAAAAGATGTGAACGCCAGAAAGCATGCCCACTTCTTTTTTGAGTGGCAAGCATTGCCCACTTGTTAAAGAAGTTCTTCCTAATAAGGTGTCAGCTGCCGAACAAACAAACGGAACAAGAGACACAGAAAGCAGGCCTCTGGTATTGACCGATGGATTCAACTACTACTTTTTTGCGAAATTTGTGGTCAGCAAAAGTCGACAGATTGTTATTTTGCGTGAACTTTTCGCTTGAAAACTAAAACTACTTGCATATACCATGTAATTTTTTTTGCATGTACGGAAAAGGGCACGCACGATAAGCAGATCTCAACCTTTCTGATACTCTCTCCTCCTCACCTATGTCAATTCTTAAGTCACTCTACGACCTTTTTATTCCGAAATGAACGAACCGTGGGTCAAAACCAGCAGGAACTTCTCCGGTATTGTAAAATACTAAAATGTCACTTTTTTTATTTATTTCCGTCAACACATATAGACTTCGGTTTCTTTCCTAGGTTCGCTTTCCCGAAAGACAAAAAGAAGACGGAGAAAAACATATAGAGAGATAGGCCTCGCAGCAACCCCTCCTTTTTGCTCACTACTTACTGTGGTAGTATAAGTAGGAGAGCTCTCAGCTACGTACGTACCATGCATTGTATTGCACCCAAAGTTCCAAACCCAACTGATCGAGCAAGCACGATATCAACACAACCCGATCGATTTGACTGACACCATGAGCCTGATGAGGAAGGAGGCGTCCTCGCTGTCCGAGCTCGGCTTCGACGTCGACAAGGGCGCGGGCTTGTTCCGGCAGGTTCCCTCATCCGGCCACGACGGGGAAATGACCCCGCTGCAGCCGTGTGAGCGGCTCACCAAGGTGTCCGTCATCGGCGCCGGCAACGTGGGCATGGCCATCGCGCAGACCATCCTGACGCAGGGACTCGCCGACGAGATCGCGCTCGTGGACGCCGAGGCCGACAGGGTCCGCGGTGAGATGCTGGACCTGCAGCACGCCGCGGCGTTCCTCCCGCGCGTCCGCATCGTCGCCGGAACCGACGTCCTCGCGCTCACCAGGGGCTCTGACCTGGCCATCATCACGGTGCCCAGGGAGACAGCGGCGGCGTCACGGATGGACCAGCTGAGGAGGAACGTGGCGCTGCTGAGGGAGGTCGTGCCGGCGGTGGCGGAGGGGTCGCCGGAGTCGCTTCTGCTGGTGGTGTCGAACCCGGTGGACGTGCTGGCGTACGCGGCGTGGAAGCTATCGGGGTTCCCGTCGAGCCGCGTGATCGGCTCCGGCACGGACCTCGACTCCGCCAGGCTCCGGTGCCTCCTGGCCGAGCACCTCGGCGTGGGCGCGCAGGACGTGCAGGCGTACATGGTCGGCGAGCACGGAGACGGCGCGCTGGCGTTGTGGTCGAGCGTCCGCGTCGGCGGCATGCCGGTGCTGAGCTACCTCCAGAAGACCCACTCGTCGTTCGATGCGGAGGCCCTGGAGGGGATCCGGCGGGCGGTGGTGGGCGGGGCGCGCGAGGTGATCGGGCTCAAGGGGTACACGTCCTGGGCCATCGGCTACTCGGTGGCCAGTCTGGCCAGGTCGCTCCTCCGCGACCAGCGGCGCGTCCACCCGGTGTCGGTGCTCGCCAAGGGCTTCGTCCCCGGCGATGCCCACGAGGTCTTCCTTAGCCTCCCGGCCAGGCTCGGGCGCCGCGGCGTGCTCGGGGTCGCCGCGGAGCTGGAGCTCACCGGCGACGAAGAAACGACGCTCCGCCGGTCCGCGGAGACGCTCTGGGGCTACTGTCAGGCGCTCGGCCTATAATTGAACGTGCATGCTTCCAGTTCCAGATCAGACTGCGAATAAACACGTGACCATACAACATAGTACAAGTACAGTGCTTTTTATTGGAGAAAAAGAAAAATGTCGCTTTTAACACAACGCACACAAGCTGGGAATTCACACGACCTGATACTGATGTGGTACGTACTAGGTAGGAGCACACGACAACCAAACACACGGTACACACGACCTGACACGTACATGACCATGCACACGCATGCATGCACAATGGCTGATCCAATCAAGCGCAGCGGAAGCCCTTGGGCACCTTGCAGTCGCAGTAGTTGAGCAGCAGCGTGAGGTCGACGTCGACGTCGAGGTTGATGCCGAGGACGTTGGCGTTGATGGCGAGGCAGACGCAGGCGGCGGCGTCCAGGTCCACCAGGCCGGAGATGAGGGAGCAGCACGGCTGCTTGGGCGGCGACTGCCCTAGCACCACGTGGATCAGCCCGTCCAGCACGTCCGCGCACACCGCCAGCTTCACCGCGTTCACGGGGCAATTGCCCGCCGGCGACGGGCACGGGTGGCCGTTGCACGCCTCCGCCGGCCGCCCGCCCGCGCACAGGAGCACGGCCACGACCGCCATCATTGCCACGGCCATGCTGACAGGGCCGGTCCTGAGATTTTAGGGGCCCGGGGCGAAACCAAAACTTGGGCCCCTTAGTATAGACAATATAGTGGTAATTATGAATATATGAAATGTTACCAATAATCATTTAAATTCATCAAAAAAATATACATATGAAATAATTGTACATGCTACCGTTTAAAAATAACATTCTTTGATGCAAAGTCACTTAAAAAAGTAGTTGTACATGTCAATCTTATCCGATAATTTCCGCTCGATGCATCTTGTTGTCAAACCCTTTAAACTCTCCTGAGTCATTGTTGATTTCAAATAACTATTCAATACTCTTAACTCAAAAAAACTTATTTTCAACTAATGTGATAGTTACATGCATTGCAAACAAGATGATAATTAATTGAGGCATCGGGATAAAAATCGACTTCCTTGACATACTCAAAAATCCTCATAGAAGACATTACACCATTTGGCAAAGTCAATTAATAATTTTTAGTTCAGAAAAATGCAAAACTGGATGATCATCGATGCTACCAGAGTGTGCCCCCCCCCCCCCCCCCCCCCCACACACACACACAATGTGAACCTATTGAAATGACTGTACTCTCAAAACAACTTACATTTTTATCATGGAGGTTGATGTTAACATTTCCCTCTTGATCAGATATGGAATTCCCATCAATTTGTTCATCTTCTCCACAACAACAATCGGCAATTTGCCATTTGGGTTCAGCGATGCATCAGTATTTCTCTTGATTTTTTGTATCAAGAACGCTTCTGTGATTGCATCATCCACCTATTATATCTTTTTTAATTGTGCTGGAAAAAATAAACAAATAATGACATCAAAGGTTGATCGATGCAAGCTATGCCCCATGTATGTGATGGATAAATTACTTGATCAGTACTAAACGTATATGGAGTAGGGATCAGAGAATACTAATATAGTATAATATACCTTGGATGATCGGATCGGCTTTGGTGCTAGGGTGTTGTTGAGCGATGACCCAATGGCGCGATATTGACTCGTCTGAAATTAGGCCGGCGAATCTGCCATGTGTGTGTGCATGTCCAGCGCCTGAAGGCGGAGAGGAAAGCGGCAGCGCGTACTAAGTATTCTGATTAGCGTCTCGTCATCGGCGAACCGGCGACCGGGATTAGGAAGGAAATTAGGGGAAATAAGCAGGACGGCTTGTTATTTATGACGGAATGGACGGCGTAGGGTATGGGATTGCTACGTGATGGAATGGAAGAATAGCGCTACGTTTCCTTTTTTGAGTAGAGGAAGAATCGCTGGCAGTTCGCTAGTTTGCATGCGTCCATGCACTACCTCCCTGGGCCATGGCCTGTGTGTACATACCCTGGGGAGGGGCCCCTGAATTTTGGGGGCCCGGGGCGGCCGCCCCCCCTGCCCGCCCTCAGGGCCGGGCCTGCATGCTGCTCGTCCTGGATGCCGCCATTGCTCGCTCGCTCTAACTAGCACGGAGTGACTAGGCCGGTGGTGTAGCTGCTGCTCGAGCTTGCTTCTGCTTTGCTTTGTGAGTACGTATATTGCAGCGATCTGGAGAGTATTTATAGGGGATGAGATGTGTGGCCTGGGCAGTATGGTCATCAATCGATATCTGATCGATTTGCCTTTTTCTGGAAGCTAGTTAGCTCAGGGCAATCGATCAATGATTTGCATACTGAAGTGACATGTTGTACGATCCAACCAGAAAGACGAATGATATATTGATGGAAAAAGTGTCGATTTGTGAAAATTGCGTGTATATATTCTTGTAATCGGCCGGCCATCCGACTCCGAGGAGCTCCAGCTGACTAGTTGCAGAAAAACAACTTCCTAGAGCAAACATACAAACACCCGTGAACCATCAGCCGGCCGGCCGATGTCGAAATCAGATGACAAGCGCAGCGTAAGCATATCCACACAATTTTACCCGAAAAAAAAATCCATCCAATTTGCATCAAACTCTCGCACACCTTTTGTGGCTAACTTAATATTAAATTACAATGTGTATGGAAAATACACATGTGATGGTTACATCAAATACGAAACATAATTTCTTTTTAATATAGTACAAACACAAATACTTACATACATGCACATATAGTCGCCCCTACGAATGCATGCACACACCCGCACTTTCGAGATACGGAGCCTGAATAAGATCTTGAGATTGACGAAGTCATCAGATGTGCCTGGTACTCGACCCGAACGTCTTCTCACAATAAGCGCATATCGCCGAAACGTCTCAAAATAAATGCAGGAAAATGTGAGCACGGGTGCCAAGTCTTTTTTTAGGGAAGAGTGCCAAGTCTAGGACTTGAACCCTCCTGGACAAGTTCCACCACAAGGAACCTAATTATGTTAGTTACTCTGAGTTCGCAGAAATAACATAATGCTGATAACTATATTTCCCTACACCTTTATTCAGCGATGGGGGTGAGATACTTAACTTTTTATCCTTAGTGGTGGTGAGGATACAACAAGAGCTTTGTATTGTTATTGTCACCGAAAATAATCTCTCAAAATGATTAACTCAACTAATGCACACAACTCTCTTTTGCAAATCATTCATCTAAACATAGCCAGTGAATAAACTAATAGATCGAAGAGCATTTACATCCATAAATCATATAAAAAATATGACTATAGAGTGACAACCATCACACTGCAACAAGCGCATTGAATGTTACATCAAATGGATCATAATCATGTTAGGAAGCCATGTGATCTTTCACTTGAAGAACATGAGAAAGAAGATGTCACTATTGTTAGGGACTCATAGTACAAATTGGATTACTCACACCTCATCATGGCATGAGGAATGCCGACGACGAAGAGGTAGGTGATGATCTCCCCCTTCTGCATAGTCCGGAAAAAGACTTCATATCGGATCACCTCAGATTGCGTCTATGGTGTGGGAAAATATTTATGTGATAGATACGACGAAGGGTCTCTAGGTGTTGGGTTCTACGATAGGGTGTGTCGACTGCAAATTAAAATTTTCTACGCGCAGAACAACCAATAACATGCTACGGGAGGTGATTCACAGATCGTTACCACTAGACGCACAGTGCCGTGTAGCGGAAGTAGAGTTGAGGCAGCGTGTTCCCGGAGTCGTCTCCTCCTTGCCGGTCTCCCACGCAGGCGATCGGATCCCGCGAACAGGTTCGCCGGAACGGCGCAAGTGCACCGCCTCTAACGGTATTCACGCGTGCAGGAGGAACGTCGTGCAACGGACTGCTAGGTCCGATCACACAACCAACAGCGAGTGGAGGTGGCTATTCGCAACACATGCAAACCCTAGTGACAGTGCCGAAGCGATCAATCGCATGAGTGTGCCGTACCTCCACTTTATATAGGCGTCAGTCGCGGGCTCAACACTTGGGCCTCGCACGGACCCTAAAGCCCACGAGTCTACTCGGCCACAATCCGATTACAGCTCGGATCACATCCGACCAGTGTCCTCGGATCCAACCTCGTAGGTTCCTTCTCTTAAGCGCGCGACCCCTTAGGTTCAAGTCGGCTTGGTCGCAGTTCGGATCACCTCTGAACTGCACGATTGGTAGTGGCCTCTAGTAAGGCATGCCGAACACCAAGCAGACTATGAAGCTGGTTAGGCGAACCTGTACAACATGTCACACTTCTATTCGCTTTGCCACACGATATATGTTGTCGGGCTCAAGGCGAGATTGTCATCCTTGTGCTAGCCCGACCGCTTTCTCGTTCCAGTGATTCCGACCACTATCTGGATTATCTCATAATCCTAGTCGCATGGCCATGCTTATCCTGGTCGGATCACACGAGGGGCCCAGAGTATATCTCTTCTAATCGGAGGGGCAAATCCCATCTTGCTCGACCATGTCTCGCAGCATGGGACTGGACAAGCCTGAAACCTACCTTTGTAACTACCCAGTCACGGAGTAGCGTTTGGTTGGCCCAAAACAAGTCTGTCACCATCCCGAGTACATGCATCAGCTCAGGTCTTAGGACATAGAACGTATGTTGTACTAGAGACTCACATATGACATATCGCTGCGTCTCATAGTTGGGTCTGTCCGACTCAGACCTTATCTCGACTCGGATCCGACTATGTCGAATCCGACCAGATCCTTCCAAGTCCATATTATCCGGTTAGTATCCAATGCTCCATGGCTAGTGAGACCAAGCCATCATCCGTGTCATATGCTAGTCTAGTCGGCTGCGTGTCCACACAACCCTTTCGACTAGGGACCTTTTAGGACAGTCATCATACAATGCATAGTCCCATAAAAAAGTCACGTACTTGCTAATACACATCATTGATAATGTCCAAGGACTATCTTTATTCATAAACACACATGAAATATCATCACACATGATTGCCTCTAGGGCATATCTCCAACAGTCTCCCACTTGCACTAGAGTCAATCAAATAGACATCGAATGCCCATAGCTCTAACGTGCCCCTCATGCTTGGGTTGTGGAAGCGGCTTAGTCAACGGATCTGCAACATTTGCATCCGTGTGAATTTTGCATAAGTCTACATCACCATTCTTTATGATCTTTCGTATCAGGTGATATTTCCGATCTATGTGTTTGACCTTGTGGTGATTCCTCGGCTCCTTGGCTTGTGCGATGGCACCAGAATTATCACAATAAAGGTTCAACGGTTTTACCGAGGCTGGGAAAATACCAAGATCATCCGGAAAATGTCGGAAATTTTTAGATCTAAAGAATCCAACCTCTTATTGCAAAGAGTAATCAACATATTCATGCGGTGAAGATTTCCGCTAACACTTTTAAGAGGCTCAAGAGACTTTTGTAAAATTTTAGTTACTTCGCAAATCTTTCCAAACACTTGTGTTTCTTCTTGGGTAGGATGTGATCCTCCCTTTTGAGGTAGTGTTCCCACTATTCCCTCTATAATTTCATGAGCAATACTAGGATCAATTTCAATAAAATTTCCCTTGGCAATGCAATCCAAGAGTTGTCTATGCGTCATATTTAGCCCAACATAAAAATTGCGAAGAAGAATTCTAAATTTCACCTCTAGGGTGCACTTGCGATAAGATTCCATCATCCTATACCAATCATCTTTTAAGTTTTCTCCTTGCCTTTGCTTGAAGTGAAGAACTTCAAACTCGGGAGACATAGGAGTGGATAAGGAACTAGCCATAATGACAAGGTAAACGATCTAACACATGAGCAAACAGAAAAAGGCAAGTGAAAAAGAGAGAGAGAGAGATTGGGAAAGAGAAGGCAAATAAAACAGCAAGGGTGAAGTGGAGGAGAGGAAAATGAGAGGCAAATGGCAAATAATGTAAATGCGAGGGAGATGAGTTTGTGATGGGTACTTGGTATGTCTTGACTTGAGCGAAGACCTCCCCGACAACGGCGCCAGAAATCCTTCTTGCTACGTCTTGAGCTTGGCGTTGGTTTTCCTTGAAGAAGAAAGGGTGATGCATCAATAATAGCGTAAGTATTTCTCTCAGTTTTTGAGAAAGAAGGTATCAATCCAGTAGGAGGCTCCTCAAAAGTCCCACGCACCTACACAAACAAACAAAGAACTCGCAACCAACGCAATAAAGGGGTTTTCAATCCCTTCACAGGCACTTGCGAAAGTGAGATCTGATACAGATAATATGATAAGATAAATATATTTTTGGTATTTTATAATATAGATGCAAAAAGTAAAGATGCAAATAAAAGTAGATTGAAAGCTTATATGATAAAAGATAGACCCGGGGGCCATAGGTTTCACTAGAGGCTTATCTCAAGATAGCATAAGTATTATGGTGGGTGAACAAATTACTGTCGAGCAATTGATAGAAAAGCGAATAATTATGAGATTATCTAGGCATGATCATGTATATAGGCATCACGTCCGTGACAAGTAGACCGACTCCTGCCTGCATCTACTACTATTACTCCACACATCGACCGCTATCCAGCATGCATCTAGAGTATTAAGTTCATAAGAACAGAGTAACACATTAAGAAAGATGACATGATGTAGAGGGATAAACTCATGCAATATGATATAAACCCCATCTTTTTATCCTCGATGGCAACAATACAATACGTGCCTTGCAACCCTTTCTTTCACTGGGTAAGGACACCACAAGATTGAACCCAAAGCTAAGCACTTCTCCCATGGCAAGAAAGATCAATCTAGTAGGCCAAACCAAACTGATAATTCAAAGAGACTTGCAAAGATAACTCAATCATACATAAAAGAATTCAGAGAAGATTCAAATATTTCTCATAGATAAACTTGATCATAAACCCACAATTCATCGGATCTCAACAAACACATCGCAAAAAGAGTTTACATCGAATAGATCTCCACAAGAGAGGGGGAGAACATTGTATTGAGATCCAAAAAGAGAGAAGAAGCCAACTAGCTAATAACTATGGACCCGAAGGTCTGTGGTAAACTACTCACAACTCATCGGAGGGGCTATGGTGTTGATGCAGAAGCCCTCCATGGTCGATTTGCCCTCTGGCGGAGCACCGACGAAGGCTCCAAGATGGGATCTCGCGGATACAGAAGGTTATGGTGGTGGAAATTGTGTTTTGGTTGCTCCCTGGATGTTTTTGGGGTACGTAGGTATATGTAGGAGGAACAAGTACATCGGTGGCCGCTCGAGGGGCCCGGGAGACAGGGGGCGCGCCCAGGAGGGGTGGGCGCGCCCTCCTATCTCCTGGCCGCCTCATTTGCTTCTTGTCTTGCACTCCAAGTTCTCCGGATCACGTTCGTTCCAAAAATCACGCTCCCGATGGTTGCATTCCGTTTGGACTCCGTTTGATATTCCTTTTCTTCGAAATACTGAAATAGGCAAAAAAAAACAACAATGCGGGCTGGGCCACCGGTTAGTAGGTTAGTCCCAAAAATGATATAAATGTGTAAAATAAAGCCCATAAACATCCAAAAGGGGTAATATAATAGCATGGAACAATAAAAAAATATAGATACGTTGGAGACGTATCAAGCATCCCCAAGCTTAATTCATGCTCGTCCTCGAGTAGGTAAATGATAAAAACAATTTTTTTGATGTGGAATGCTACCTAGCATAATTCTCAATGTAATTTTCTTTATTGTGGCATCAATGTTCAGATCCAAATGAATCAAAATAGAAGTTCATGTTGATAAAAGAAATAGTAACACTTCAAGCATACTAACCAGAGCAATCATATCTTCTCAAAATAACATGGCTAAAGAAAGTTCATCCCTACAAAATCATATAGTTAGACTCTGCTTCATTTTCGTCACAAAAAGATGTTCCCAAATTCTACACCCCCGATGACAAGCCAAGCAATTGTTTCGTACTTAAATAATCTCAAACTTTTTCAACCTTCATGCAATACATGAGCGTGAGCCATGGATATAACACTATGGGTGGAATAGAATATGATGATGGGGATTGTGTGGAGAAGACAAAAAAGGAGAAATTCTCACATTGACGAGGATAATCAACGTGCTATGGAGATGCCCATCAATTGATGTCAACATGAGGAGTATGGATTCCCATGCAACGGATGCACTAGAGCTATAAGTGAATGCTCAACAAAAGAAAACTAGTGGGTGTGAATCCAACTTGCTTGCTCACGAAGACCTAGGGCATTTGAGGAAGCCCATCGTAGGAATATACAAGCCAAGTTATATAATGAAAAATTCCCACTACTATATGAAAGTGACAACATATGAGACTCACTATATGAAAAACATGGTGCTACTTTGAAGCACAATATATGAGACTCACTACATGAAGAACAAGGTGCTACTTTGAAGCACAAGTGTGGTAAAAGAGATAGTAACATTGCCCCTTTTATTTATTTTATTTATTTATTTTCTTTTTTTTCTTTTCTTTTCTTTTCTTTGGCCTTTTTTTGACCTTTCTTTTTTTCTTTTTTTCTTTTTGGGCAATGCTATAATAATGATGATCATCACACTTTCATTGATTACAACATATGAATTACAACTCGAAACTAGAACAAGATATGACTCTAAATGAATGCCTCCGGCGGTGTACCGGGATGGTGCAATGAATCAAGAGTGACATGTATGTAAAATTATGCATGGTGGCTTTCCACAAATACGATGTCAACTACATGATCATGCAATGGCAATATGACAAAAGCAATGTATGTCATGATAATGATGAACGGAACGGTGGAAAGTTGTATGGCAATATATCTCGGAATGGCTATGAAAATGGCATAATAGGTAGGTATTGTGGCTGTTTTGAGGAAGATATAAGGAGGTTTATGTGTGATAGAGCGTATCGTATCACGGGGTTTGGATGCACTGACGAAGTTTGCACCAACTCTCAAGGTGAGAAAGGGCAATGCACGACACCGAAGAGGCTAGCAATGGTTGAAAGGTAAAAGTGCGTATAATCCATGGACTCAACATTAGTGAAAAGAACTCATATAATTATTGAAAAAATTTAGAAGTAATCAAAAATCAAGCACTATGCGCATGCTCCTAGAGGGATAGATTGGTAGAAAAAGACCATCGCTCGTCCCCGACCGCCACTCATAAGGATGCACAAGCCAGGTACACTTCATGTTTCAAATTTGTTACACAACTTTAACCATACGTGCATGCTACGGGACTTTCTAACTTCAACACAAGCATTCTTTAAATTCATAATCATCCAACTAGCATGACTTTAATATCACTACCTCCATATCTCAAAACAATTATCAAGTATCAAATTGATCATATCATCCAATTCACTTCCTATGATAGTTTTTATTATACCCAACTTGGATGCCTACCATTATAGGACCAATTTATAACCATAGCAAATACCATGCTGTTCTAAAAGACTCTAAAAATAATATAAGTGAAGCATGAGAGACTAGCAATTTCTATAAAATCAAGCCACCGCCGTGCTCTAAAAGATATAAGTAAAGCACTAGAGCAAATTCTAATAAATTCAATCAAGTGGGCTTCTCCCAAAAGGTGTGTACAGCAAGGATGATTGTGGTAAACTAAAAATCAAAGACTAATATAATACACAACGCTCCAATCAAAACACATATCATGTGGCGAATAAAAATATAGCTCCTAGTAAAGTTACCAATGAACGAAGACGAAAGAGGGGATGCCTTCCCGGGGCATCCCCAAGCTTAGGCTTTTGGCTATTATTGAATATCTTGGGGTGCCCTGGGCATCCCCAATCTTAGGCTTTTGCCACTCCTTATTCCATAGTCCATCAAATCTTTACCCAAAACTTGAAAACTTCACAACACAAAACTCAACAGGAAATCTCATAAGCTCCGTTAGTGAAAGAAAACAAAACCACCACATAAGGTACTATAATGAACTCATTCTTTATTTATTTTGGTGTTAAACCTACTGTATTCCAAGTTCTCTATGGTTCATACCACTTAATACTAGCCATAGATGCATCAAAATAAGCAAACAACACATGAAAAATAGAATCTGTCAAAAACAGAATAGTCTGTAGCAATCTGTAACTAACGCAAACTTCTGGAACTCTAAAAATCTTACCAAAATAGGAAGTCCCGGACAATTTTTTTATTGATCATCAGCAAAGAGAATCAAGCAAAAGAACATTCCTGTGATTTAACAAAATTAATTTTGTGCGTGCAAAGTTTCTGTTTTTTAGCAGAATCAAATCAACTATCATCATAGGTTATCCTATAGGTTCTACTTGGCACAAACACTAATTAAAACATAAAAACACATCTAAATAGAAAGTAGATGCAAAATTTATTACTAAACAGGAACAAAAACAAAAAACACAAAGAAAATTGGGTTGCCTCCCAACTAGCGCTTTCGTTTAACGCCCCTAGCTAGGCATAAAAGCGAAGATAGATCTAAGTAGTGCCATCTTTAATTTTCAGTTTTTTAGCAGAGTCATGCTCGAATCCGGGAGGTTCTTTACGTTTCCCTTCATACTCGGAAATTTTTAGATCTAAAGAATCCAACCTCTTATTGCAAAGAGTAATCAACATATTCATGCGGTGAAGATTTCCGCTAACTCTTTTAAGAGGCTCAAGAGACTTTTGTAAAATTTTAGTTACTTCGCAAATCTTTCCAAACACTTGTGTTTCTTCTTGGGTAGGATGTGATCCTCCCTTTTGAGGTAGTGTTCCCACTATTCCCTCTATAATTTCATGAGCAATACTAGGATCAATTTCAATAAAATTTCCCTTGGCAATGCAATCCAAGAGTTGTCTATGCGTCATATTTAGCTCAACATAAAAATTGCGAAGAAGAATTCTAAAGTTCACCTCTAGGGTGCGCTTGCGATAAGATTCCATCATCCTATACCAAGCATCTTTTAAGTTTTCTCCTTGCCTTTGCTTGAAGTGAAGAACTTCAAACTCGGGAGACATAGGAGCGGATAAGGAACTAGCCATAATGACAAGGTAAACGATCTAACACATGAGCAAACAGAAAAAGGCAAGCGAAAGAGAGAGAGAGAGATTGGGAAAGAGAGGGCAAATAAAACGGCAAGGGTGAAGTGGGGGAGAGGAAAACGAGAGGCAAATGGCAAATAATGTAAAAGCGAGGGAGATGAGTTTGTGATGGGTACTTGGTATGTCTTGACTTGAGCGAAGACCTCCCCGACAACGGCGCCAGAAATCCTTCTTGCTACGTCTTGAGCTTGCGTTGGTTTTCCTTCAAGAGGAAAGGGTGATGCATCAATAGTAGCGTAAGTATTTCCCTCAGTTTTTGAGAACCAAGGTATCAATCCAGTAGGAGGCTCCTCAAAAGTCCCACGCACCTACACAAACAAACAAAGAACTCGCAACCAACGCAATAAAGGGGTTGTCAATCCCTTCACGGCCACTTGCGAAAGTGAGATCTGATACAGATAATATGATAAGATAAATATATTTTTGGTATTTTATAATATAGATGCAAAAAGTAAAGATGCAAATAAAAGTACATTGAAAGCTTATATGATAAAAAATAGACCCCGGGGCCATAGGTTTCACTAGAGGCTTCTCTCAAGATAGCATAAGTATTACGGTGGGTGAACAAATTACTGTCGAGCAATTGATAGAAAAGCGAATAATTATGAGATTATCTAGGCATGATCATGTATATAGGCATCACGTCCGTGACAAGTAGACCGACTCCTGCCTGCATCTACTACTATTACTCCACACATCGACGCTATCCATCATGCATCTAGAGTATTAAGTTCATTAGAACAAAGTAACGCATCAAGAAAGATGACATGATGTAGAGGGATAAACTCATGCAATATGATATAAACCCCATCTTTTTATCCTCGATGGCAACAATACAATACGTGCCTTGCAACCCTTTCTGTCACTGGGTAAGGACACCACAAGATTGAACCCAAAGCTAAGCACTTCTCCCATGGCAAGAAAGATCAATCTAGTAGGCCAAACCAAACTGATAATTCGAAGATACTTGCAATGATAACTCAATCATACATAAAAGAATTCAGAGAAGATTCAAATATTTCTCATAGATAAACTTGATCATAAACCTACAATTCACCGGATCTCGACAAACACATCGTAAAAAGAGTTTACATCGAATAGATCTCCACAAGAGAGGGGGAGAACATTGTATTGAGATCCAAAAAGAGAGAGGAAGCCAACTAGCTAATAACTATGGACCCGAAGGTCTGTGGTAAACTACTCACAACTCATCGGAGGGGCTATGGTGTTGATGTAGAAGCCCTCCGTGGTCGGTTCGCCCTCCGGCAGAGCGCTGACGAAGGCTCCAAGATGGGATCTCGCGGATACAGAAGGTCACAACGGTGGAAATTGTGTTTCGGTTGCTCCCTTGATGTTTTCGGGGTACGTAGGTATATATAGGAGGAAGAAGTACGTCAGTGGCTGCTCGAGGGGCCCAGGAGACAGGGGGGCACGCCCAGGAGGGGTGGGCACGCCCTCCTATCTCCTGGCCGCCTCGTTTGCTTCTTGACTTGCACTCCAAGTTCTCCAAATCACGTTCGTTCCAATAATCACGCTCCCGAAGGTTTTATTCCGTTTGGACTCCGTTTGATATTCCTTTTCTTCGAAATACTAAAATAGGCAAAAAACAACAACAATACGGGCTGGGCCTCCGGTTAGTAGGTTAGTCCCAAAAATGTTATAAATGTGTAAAATAAAGCCCATAAACATCCAAAAGGGGTAGTATAATAGCATGGAACAATAAAAAATTATAGATACATTGGAGATGTATCATGCAGCTTCACAAGCCGCAATGTATTCGGCTTCTATGGTAGAATCAGCCACCGTATCTTGCTTGGAACTCATCCAGCTCACTGCTCCTCGGTTCATGACATACACGAATCCGGAATGTGATTGACAATCATCTCTGTTGGTTTGGAAACTAGCATCGGCGTAACCCTTTACGACGAGCTCTTCCTCACCTCCATAAACTAGGAACATCTCTTTAGTCCTTTTCAGGTACTTCAAAATAGTCCTTACCGCTGCCCAGTGACTCT
This sequence comes from Triticum aestivum, assembly GCF_018294505.1. Lineage (NCBI taxonomy): Eukaryota > Viridiplantae > Streptophyta > Magnoliopsida > Poales > Poaceae > Triticum > Triticum aestivum. Next base: position 572,232,133 of record NC_057813.1, read on the forward strand.
CACTTGGGTTGGCCTGGGACCTGCTTGTTAGGATTATTGCAAAAGCAACATCAGGCCTTGTACATATCATGGCATACATGATGGATCCGATTGCCGAGGCATACGGAATCCTACTCATCCTGCTTCGCTCATAAGATGTCGAAGGACTCTGAGTCTCGCTTAGCCTTATACCATGTGAGAGTGGCAAGAACCCTTTCTTCGCCTCACTCATGTTGAGCCGCTTCAACACTTTATCTATGTACGTTCTCTGGCTCAAGCCGAGCATCCTCCTCGATCTATCTCTATAGATCTTAATGCCTAAAATATACACTGCCTCACCAAGGTCCTTCATCAAAAACTTGCCATTCAATGACTCCTTGACAGAGTTCAGCATCGAAACATCATTCCCGATCAACAATATGTCATCCACGTACAAGATCAAAAACACTATTGAGCTCCCACTCAACTTCTTGTATAAACAAGCGTCCTATTTGCTTTTGATGAAACCGAGAGCAGTGACGACCTCATCAAAACGAATGTTCCAGCTCCGTGATGCTTGCCTCAACCCATAAATGGATCTCTTGAGCTTGCATACCTTACTAGCACTAGTCGGATCGACAAAGCCCTCGGGCTGTATCATATACACGTCCTCGGTTAAATATCCGTGAAGGAAAGCCGTCTTGACATCCATCTGCCATATCTCGTAATCAGAATAGGCAACTATAGCTAGTACGATCCTCACTGACTTCAGCATCGTTACTGGCGAGTAAGTCTCGTAGTAGTCAATTCCTTGAACTTGTCCATAACCTTTAGCGACAAGCCGAGCTTTATGGATCTGAACATTTCTATCCACATCGGTTTTCTTCTTAAAGACCCATTTGCAACCAATGGCAGTTACGCCAGGTGGCGGATCAACCAAGTCCCAGACTTGATTCTCATCCATGGATTTTAACTCAGATCTCATGGCCTCCAGCCATGCCTCGGAATCTGGGCTCACCATCGCCTCCGCATACGTGGCCGGCTCGTCGCTTTCTAGCAACAATACATCACGCACTCTGCGCAATCTTTCTGACCTCCGTGGTTTCGGTGCCGCTTCCACTACGGGTTCCCTGACTGACTCCGGTATGATCTCATCATCAGCCGAGCCGTCCCCGAGTGGTCCTCGAATTTCTTCGAGTCAGACCGTCCTCCCACTGGCCTCCCGACTAAGAAACTCTTTCTCAAGGAAAACCACGTTCCGAGTAACAAACACTTTGTTCTCTTCCTGGTTGTAGAAGCTATATCCCAAGGTTTCCCTTGGATATCCCACAAATATGCATTTATCCGACTTGGGTGAGCTTGTCTGACATAAGTCGCTTGACAAATGCTTCACAACCCCAAATCTTTAGAAAAGACAAACTGGGACTCTTCCCGGTCCACATCGCATGCGGTGTCTTGTCTACGGATTTTGATGGTACCCTGTTAAGTGCGAAAGCTGCAGTTTCTAGAGCGTATCCCCAGAATGACAAGGGTAAATCCGATTTGCTCATCATAGACCGGACCATGTCCAACAAGATCCTATTCCTCTGTTCCGACACGTTTTTTCTCTGTGGCGTACTCGGAGGTCTGAGCTGAGGTACTATACCTCGGCTTTTCAGATGATCATCAAACTCCTGGCTCATGTATTCACCTCCACGATCAGATCGTAGAAGCTTTATAGTCTTGCCGAGCTGATTCTCAACCTCATTCTGAAACTCTTTGAACTTTTCGAAAGTTTCCGACTTGTGCCTCATCAAATAGATATATCCATATGTACTCAAGTCGTCGGTAAAAGTCACAAAGTATTGATAGCCACCTCTGGTAGTTGTGGTCATTGGTCCACACACATCACTGTGTATCAATTCGAATAGCTCGGATACTCTCTCGCAACTCTTTGCGAAAGGAGACTTAGTCATCTTGCCGAGCAAGAATGATTCACATGTCTCGAACGACCCGAAGTCGGAAGAAGTTAGGAGCCCATCATCATGGAGCTTCTTCATGCGTTTCAGACTAATGTGTCCAAGCCGGTAATGCCAGAAGTATGTCGGATTTATCTCATTAGGCTTATGCCTCTTGACATTCACGTTATAGACCGGTTCCTGTTCTAGATTCAATATAAATAGCCCATCAACAATGGGTGCATAGCCGTGGAACATACCATTCAAATAAAATGAACAACCATTGTCCTTTAAATTGAATTCATAACCCTGACTCATCAAACATGAGGCAGAAATAATGTTCTGACTAAGTGCTGAGATGTAATAACAATTATTCAATTCCAAAATAAATCCAGAGGGAAGCTGGAGCTGCATCGTGCCGACCTCCAACGCAACAACTCCTGCTCTGTTGCTGACCCTGATGTCAATCTCCCCTTGTGCCACATGCCTAGTTCTTACCAGCCCCTGCATCGAGTTGCAAATATGAACAACCGATCCGGTATCAAATACCCAAGAGCTACTAGGTATGTCAGCAAGGTAAATGTCTATAACATATGCAACAAGTGTACCTTTGCCTGAAGAAGCATTTCTGGCCTTCTTGCCATGCTCTGCAAGCCACTTGCTATAGTTCCTCTTCCAGTGACTGGTCTCCTTGCAATGATAGCAAATGGTCTTCGAGTCCGGTCCAGACTTCGGCGCAGCGGCGGAGGTTACCGTCTCCATGCCCTTTTCCTTAGCCTTTTTCTTGGACCAACTCTTCTTGAACTTAGCCGATTTCTGCACCATCAACACTTGATGCGTGCCTTTCTTAATATCCTGCTCTGCCACTTTGAGCATCCCATGCAATTCAGTGAGCTTCTTATCCATGCCATGCATATGATAGTTCGAGATGAACGTCCCATAGGTGGGCGGAAGAGAACCCAGAACTGCATCTATAGCAAGCTCATCCAAGAGCGGGAAGCCCAACTGATCCAAAGCTTGCATGTATCCAATCATTTTGATCACATATGGGCTCAGTGGATCACCTTCCTTTAGCTTGCAATCCATCAAGGATCGCCAGACATTGAACCTTTCGGTCCTAGCCTGTGTCTGAAACATGCTCTTGAGACTCTCAATTATATCGTAAGCCTCAACATTTTTGAAGTGTTGTTGCAAATCAGGCTCCATACAAGCCAGCATCAGACAGCTGATCTCCGTTGATTCATCAACGAGTTTCTGGTAGGCATTTTTAGTTGTGGCATTAGCATTATTGGCAGGTTCCTCTAGAAGTGGATCCTATAGAACATGTTCCTTTTTATCGTGCTTGAGAACAATTCTTAGATTTCTATACCAGGTGGTAAAGTTTGTTCCATTCAGTTTATCCTTTTCTAGAATTGATTTCAATGCAAAGTTGGGTTGAGAAGGTGGTGCCATTGATCTACAACATGAAATATGCGATCACTAAGAAATATGTTTACGTAGAGTAATTCTAGCCTAAACAGAAATACTCCCACTGAAGTCAGCATCCCTCTGCAGACTCACAGTGATTTAGGATCCGACTAGCGCATGGGACTAGTGAGCTTTAGCATCACTGCTAGCCAACATACCTATCTGGTAAGCAACTCCTTGCTAATCACATCTCTATACGACTCCTGTCGGTCGGGAAGGTATCTTATACCCCGGCTCCCAACCTTCTTTGCCACAAGGCCCAAAACCGTTTTGATAGCCTTGTCAAGTGAACTTGATGCAGTGCATGTCCGTGTCCGACACGAACCCTTCAGTTCAAGGACACCTAGCGGCACCCCAATTTTATGAGCCCACTACTACACATACTTGACGTGCGAAGGTGCAACATTGGGAATGGCAATTTACTTGATATTTATGAGGGATCTTTCTACCATTCTAAGATGCATACAAACAAAGAAGGATAACAACCACAAATAAACACATATTGTGAAATAGTATGGCTCCTTCATGGACGTTCTTCCAGGTCGGCTCCAACTCCGATGACCATCTAGGAACTCCATCTTGTTTTTCACGCCGGGACACCAAGCCACCAACCTGATCTCTATTATCCAACTACTACAACTATTAAGGAATTTTACGTAGAGTCACAAGTCGACACGCAGGTCGTTATACATTATAATGACAACACTTTGGCTCCTGCCGGCTAACAAACATGACACGCAGGACATGAATAATTTACACACATGCATCACATGCACATGAGCCATACTATTCACATCAAACCCTGCAAAACAAAGTTACACATAGAATCACATTCTACCGGTTTGTGTGATCGTGTACGAAATACAAGGCGCTACGCACACGGCGGTCCAGAACCCCGATGGCGGATACCGATCGGTAGGGGTAGGTTGTGTCACGACCTCATCGACTCCGATCATCAGAAAACATAGCCACATCAATCCCCATGTACAGTTGATCTCATCAATCATGCACTCAGCCGATCTGATAAACAACAACAGATCTCATCTCCCGCCTCCACATATCTAATATGCATACGATCTGAATCCAAATCCTATAGTAGAGGCTCTGATACCACTGTTGGGTTCTACAGTAAGGTGCGTTGACTGCAAATTAAAATTTCCTATGCACAGAACATCCAAGAACATGCTACGAGAGATGGATCACAGATTGTTACCACTAGACGCGCAGTGCCGTGCATCGAAAGTAGAGTTGAGGCAGAGCGTTCCCGGAGTCGTCTCCTCCTTGCCGGTCTCCCACGCAGGCGATCGGATCCCGTGAACAGGTTTGCTGGAGCGGCACAAGTGCACCGCCTCTAACGGTATCCGTGCGTGCAGGAACATCGTGCGGCGGACTGCTAGGTCCGATCACATAACCAGCGGCTAGTGGAGGTGGCTATTCGCAACACATGCAAACCCTAGTGACAGCACCGAAGCGATCAACCGCATGAGTGTACCGCGCCTCCACTTTATATAGGCATCCGTCGCGGGCTCAACACTTGGGCCTCACACGGACCCTAAAGCCCATGAGTCTACTCGGCCACAATCCGATTATAGCTCGGATCACATCTGACCAGTGTCCTCGGATCCAACCTCGTAGGTTCCTTCCCTTAAGCGCGCGACCCCTTAGGTTCAAGTCGGCTTGGTCGCAGTTCGGATCACCTCCGAACTGCACGGTTGGTAGCGACCTCTAGCAAGGCATGCCAAACACCAAGCAGACTATGAAGCTGGTTAGGCGAACCTGTACAACATGTCACACTTCTGTTCCCTTTGCCTCACGATACATGTTGTTGGGCTCAAGGCGAGATTGTCCTCCTTGTGCTAGCCCGACCTCTTTCTCGTTCCAGTGATTCCGTCCACTATCCGGATTATCTCATAATCCTAGTCGCATGGCCATGCTTATCCTGGTCGGATCACACGAGGGGCCTAGAGTATATCTCTCCTAACCGGAGGGGCAAATCCCATCTTGCTCGACCATGTCTCGCAGCATGGGACTGGACAAGCCTGAAACCTACCTTTGTAACTACCCAGTTACGGAGTAGAGTTTGGTCAGCCCAAAGCAAGTCTGTCACCATCCCGAGTACATGCGTCAGCTCAGGTCTTAGGACATAGAACGTATGTTGTACTAGAGACTCACAGATGACATATCACTGCGTCTCATAGTTGGGTTTGTTTGACTCGGACCTTATCTCGACTCGGATCCGACTATGTCGAATCCGACCAGATCCTTCCAAGTCCACACTATCCGTTTAGCATCCAATGCTCCATGGCTAGTGAGACCAAGCCATCGACCGTGTCATATGCTAGTCTAGTCGGCTGCGCGTCCACACATCCCTTTCGACTAGGGACCTTTTAAGACAGTCATCATACAATGCATAGTCCCACAAACAAGTCACGTTCTTGCTAATACACATCATTGATAATGTCCAAGGACTATCTTTATTCATAAACACACAGGAAATGTCATCATATATGATTGTCTCTAGGGCATATCTCCAACACTAGGGGCATATAAAGCTAATGGGATTAAGATGCTGTGGATATGCCCTTGTGGGGCCCACACACACCGTCCATGATGCCCAGACTCAAGGCACGTGGATAGGGCGTGTGGGCCCCTAGTGACTACCCTCTGCCGCTTCTTTACCTCATATTGTCCTCCTTCACATGAAAACTTGGGAAATGATTTTTTTCTGACTTTTATGTCTCCATGGAATACTCTGTCATGTTAAACCAAAAACATTAGCTGGCACGTTGTAACTAGATTAATATCTTAGTCCAGAAAAATGATAAATAAAAATATGCCTATATGACATGAATATAACATGAAAGATAAAAAAATTGTAGATATGTTTAGGACTTATCATTAGGCCACAAAACATTCCAATCTAAGCTTGTATGCATTGTATAAGAATCATAATAAAATTACTCATCAATAAGTATCGTATATGCCTGCCTAACATTAATTGAGCTCTTGCCACTTATAATCCTCAAAGAGAAAGCAACAATAGGACAATATTGTTACTTTTGGATTTGTGCAAACTCTTAGACAGTTGAGTGACATGAGAGTTTCAAGATTATAGATTTGCCTTGGAAATTTTTGTGAAGGCAGGAGGAGATCACCTCAGGATCAACTCTTAGTGGTTGAGGTTGGACTGCCAAGCTCGATGAGGAGAGGCCAGGTCTTACTGTGCACCCGAGGCTTTATCTCCATCAAAGAAGAGATTTAGATAACCCACAAATTCAACTTCAGGCATAACCTCATTGTCTTTGTGGTCACCTTTGGTTCTTTCTGTCTGGTGTGTTACTTATTTGTTAATCTTGCACAATAGTTTCCCAAGATTGTCAATATTAATGATATACTTTATAGTGTGCCTATTCATATACTCCATCCATTGCAAATTATTAGGATCACACAAGTTTTAATATTAAAGATTAACCGTGATTTTAACCTTGAAATGTGGGTTGTGTGTCAAAAAAATCATACCATTGTATTCATATTTGGATGAAGTCTTGAGTGGTATAATTTTGAAAAGTAGCATGACTCGTATATTATTGGTCTAATTTAAGGTCAAAGTAAAATCACAAAAAGCATGCACATCTTACGAACCGCAATAGTGGGGTCAGGACGTTAGGTTGTATCACATAAAGTTGCACTTTAGGGAATCTCTATACATACAGCGTCCCTAAAATAAATAAAATTGGTAAAAGTTGTTACTCGCATATTCGCTCATGCCTTCTAGTTGACGCCCTTGATCCTCCAATCTTGCTCGAAGATGGCAACATAGAGAAGAACAAAGAGGTGGATGATGATGGATCCACAAGAGTGTGGAGATCAATAGATCTGCACATGGAGATAGATAGATAGATGGTGTGTCAGAGAGAGCTAGAGAGAGAGATAGATAGATAGATAGATAGATAGATAGATAGATAGATAGAGAGAGAGAGAGAGACAAAGTTGGACCAATGAGCAGAAATCTACCGGTGATTTTAAGAAAATTGCTAGTTTTTTCTGTGGGATGGTTTAAAAATGTTTCAGTTGAAAATTCAAATGCAATTCCACACCAAACCATCTGGAATGGAAGCCCTGTTGGGAAACATTGCATGGAAAACAATTTTTTTTCTACACACACTCAATGATCTATCCATGGAGATGCATATCAACGATGGGGAGAGTGTGTATACCTACCCTCATAGACCGTAAGCAAAAGCGTTTGACAACGCGGTTGATGTATTCGAACTTCTTGTAGCTCCAACCGATCAAGCACCGAACGCACGACACCTCCGAGTTCTGCACACGTTCAAATCAGTGACGTCCCTTGCCTTCTTGATCCAGGAAGGTGTCGAGGTAGTAGATGAGTTTCGTTAGCACGACGGATGGTGACGGTGATGGTGAAGTGATCTGCGGAGGGCTTCGCCTAAGCATTGCGAGAATATGATAGGGGGTGTAAACTATGGAGGGGGGTGCCGCACATGGCTAACAATCGATGGTGTGTGTTCTAGGCGCCCCGTCCCCACATATATATGGGTTGGAGGGGAGGAGAGGCAGCCAGGTGGCGCCCCAAGTAGGACGAATCCTACTTGGGGTCTTCCCCAATTCGGCCTCCCCCCTTTCCATTATTTCTGGAGGGGGAAAAGGGAAGGGGAAAGAGAGAAGGAAAGGGGGGGGGGGGCGGGGCGCTGAACCCCCTCTTTCCCTTCTCCCGCTCAACCTCCTTCCATAGGGGGGGGGGCGCCACCCCTTGTTGGCTAGTGTGCTCCCCTCTCATGGCCCATATGGCCCATATATTTCCCTGGGGGGGTTCCGGTAACCCCTCCGGTACTCTGATAAATACCCGATACACTCCGAAACACTTCTGATGTCCAAATACTATCGTCCTATATAACAATCTTTACCTCGCGACCATTTCGAGACTCCTTTTCATGTCCGTGACCTTATCCGGGACTCCGAACAACATTCAGTCACCAAATCACATAACTCATATAATACAATATCGTCATCGAACGTTAAGCGTGCGGACCCTACGGGTTAGAGAACTATGTAGACATGACCGAGACACCTCTGCTGTCAATAACCAATAGCGGAACCTGGATGCTCATATTGGCTCCCACAGATTCTACGAAGATCTTTATCGGTCGAACCGTTATGACAACATACATTATTCCCTTTGTCCATCAGTATGTTACTTGCCCGATTCAATCATCGGTATCTTCTTAACTAATTCAATATCATTACTGGCAAGTCTCTTTACTCGTTCCGTAATACGTTATCCCGCAACTAACTCATTAGTCACTTTGCTTGCAAGGTTTCTTATGATGTGTATTACCGAGAGGGCCCAAAGATACCTCTTCGATACTCGGAGTGACAAATCCTAATCTTGATCTATGCCAACCAAACAAACACCTTTGGAGATACCTACAGAGCATCTTTATAATCACCCAGTTATGTTGTGACGTTTGATAGCACACAAGGTATTCCTCCGGTATCCGGGAGTTGCATAATCTCATAGTCGGAGGAATATGTATTTGGCATGAAGAAAGCAATAGCAATAAAACTGAACGTTCGTAATGCTAAGCTAACGAATGGGTCTTGTCCATCACATCATTCTCCTAATAATGTGACCCCGTTCATCAAATGACAATACATGTCTATGGTTAGGAAACTTAACCATCTTTGATTAACGAGCTATTCTAGTAGAGGCTTACTAGGGACACGGTATTTTGTCTATGTATCCACACATGTACCAAGTTTACGGTTAATACAATTCTAGCATGAATAATAAACATTTATCATGATATAAGGAAATATAAAATAACAACTTTATTATTGCCTCTAGGGCATATTTCCTTCAGTCTCCCACTTGCACTAGAGTCAATAATCTCGTTCACATCGCCATGTGATTTAACACCAATAGTTCACATCTTTATGTGATTAACACCCATAGTTCACATCGCCATGTGACCAACACCCAAAGGGTTTACTAGAGTCAATAATCTAGTTCACATCACTATGTGATTAACACCCAAAGATTACTAAGGTGTGATCATGTTTTGCTTGTGAGAGAAGTTTAGTTAACGGGTCTGCCACATTCAGATCCATATGTATTTTGCAAATTTCTATGTCTACAATGCTCTGCATGGAGCTACTCTAGCTCATTGCTCCCATGTTCAATACGTATCTAGATTGAGACTTAGAGTCATCTAGATCAGTGTCAAAGCTTGCATCGACATAACTCTTTACGACAACCTCTTTATCACTGCATAACCGAGAAACATTTCCTTAGTCCTCTTTAAGTACCTAAGGATAATTTTGACCGCTGTACAATGATCCACTCCTGGATCACTATTGTACCCCCTTGCCAAACTCATAGCAAGGCACACAACTAGTCCGATACACAACATGGCATGCTTTATAGAACCTATGGCTGAGGCATAGGGAATGACTTTCATTCTCTTTCTATCTTCTGCCGTGGTCGGGCTTTGAGTCTTACTCAACTTTAGACCTTGTAATACAGGCAAGAACTCCCTCTTTGACTGATCCATTTTGAACTCTTACAAAATCTTGTCAAGGTATGTACTCATTGAAAATCTTATCAAGCATCTTGATCTATCTCTATAGATTTTGACCCAATATGTAAGCAGCTTCACCGAGGTCTTTCATTAATTTTTTATTCAAGTATCCTTTTATGCAATCTAGAAATTCTATATCATTTCCAATCAACAATATGTCAACCACATATAATAATAGAAATTCTACATAGCTCCCCACTCACTTTCTTGTAAATATAGGCTTCTCCGAAAGTCTGTATAAAACCTTATGCTTTGATCACCTCATCAAAGCGTATATTCCAACTCTGAGATGCTTGCACAAGTCCATAGATGGATCGCTGGAGGTTGCACACTTTGTTAGCACCTTTAGGATCGACAAAAACCTTCTGGTTGCATCATATACAACTCTTCTTTTAGAAATCCATTAAGGAATGTAGTTTTGATGTCCATTTGCTAGATTTCATAATCATAAAATGCAACAATTGCTAACATGATTTAGACAGACTTAAGCATCACTAGGAGTGAGAAAGTATCATCGTAGTAAACTCCTTGAACTTGTTGAAAACCTTTTGCTACAAGTCGAGCTTTATAGACAATAACATTACCATCAGTGTCAGTCTTCTTCTTGAAGATTCATTTATTCTCTATGGGTCGCTGATCATCGGGAAAATCCACCAAAGTCCACACTTTATTCTCATACATGGATCCTATCTCAGATTTCACTGGGCTCATCATAGCTTCTTCACAATTTGTAGGTTCGCCATGGTCTAGTAACATGACTTCCAGAATAGGATTACCATACCACTCGGGTGTCGATCGTGTTCTAGTTGACCTACGAGGTTTGGCAGTAACTTGATCTAAAGTTTCATGATCATCATCATTAGCTTCCTCTCTAGTTGGTGTAGGCATCACGGGAACGGATTTCTCGAATGAGCTACTTTCCAAATTGAGAGAAGGTACAATTACCTCATCAAGTTCTACTTTCCCCGACTCACTTCTTTCAAGAGAAACTCCTTCTCTAGAAAGGTTCTGTTCTTGGCAACAAAGATCTTGCCTTCAGATCTATGGTAGAAGTTGTACCCAATTGTTTCCTTAGGGTATCCTATGAAGACACACTTCTCCGATTTGGGTTCGATCTTATAAGGATGAAGCCTTTTGACATAAGTGTCGCAACCCCAAACTTTAAGAAACGACAACTTAGGTTTATTGCCAAACCACAGTTCATACGGTGTCGTCTCAACGGATTTAGACGGTGCCCTATTTAATGTGAATGCATCTGTCTCAAATGCATAACCCCAAAATGATAGTGGTAAATCTGTAAGAGACATCATAGATCGCACCATATTTAATAAAGTACGGTTACGACGTTTGGACACACCTTTACCCTGTGGTGTTCCAGGTGGCGTGAGTTGTGAAACTATTCCACATTGTTTTAAATGAAGGCCAAATTCGTAACTCAAATATCCGCCTCCGCGATCAGATCGTATATAGTTTATTTTCTTGTTACGATGATTCTCCACTTCACTATGAAATTCTTTGAACTTTTCAAATGTTTCAGACTTGTGTTTCATTAAGTAGATATACCCATATCTGCTCAAATTATCTGTGGAGGTCAGAAAATAACGATACCCGCCGCGTGCCTCAACACTCATCAGATCGCATACATCGGTATGTATTATTTCCAATAAGTCATTGTCTCGCTCCATTGTTCCAGAGAATGGAGTTTTAGTCATCTTGCCCATGAGGCATGGTTCGCTAGTATCAAATGATTCATAATCAAGTGATTCCAAAAGTCCATCTGCATGGAGTTTCTTCATGCGCTTTTCACCAATATGACCTAAACGACAGTGCCACAAATATGTTGCACTATCATTATCAACTTTGCATCTTTTGGCATCAATATTATGAATATGTGTATCACTACGATCGAAATTCAATAAACCATTCACTTTAGGTGCATGACCATAGAAGGTTTTATTCGTGTAAATAGAACAACAATTATTCTCTAACTTAAATGAATAACCGTATTGCAATAAACATGATCCAATCATATTCATGCTCAATGCAAACACCAAATAACATTTATTTAGGTTCAACACTAATCCCGAAAGTATAGGGAGTGTGCGATGATGATCATATCAATATTGGAACCACTTGCAACACACATCGTCAATTCACCCTCAACTAGTCTCCATTTATTCTGCAACTCTTGTTTCGAGTTACTTATCTTAGCAACCGAACAAGTATCAAATACCCAGGGAAATACCCAGGGGCTACTATGAGCACTAGTAAGGTACACATCAATAACATGTATATCAAATATACCTTTGTTCACTTTGCCATCCTTCTTATCAGCCAAATATTTGGGGTAGTTCCGCTTCCAGTGACCATTTCCTTTGAAGTAGAAGCACTCAGTTTCAGGTTTAGGTCCAGCTTTGGACTTCTTCACGGGAGTGACAACTTGCTTGTCATTCTTCTTGACGTTCCCTTTCTTTTGCTTTGGCCTTGTTCTTGAAACTAGTGGTCTTATTAACCATCAACACTTGATGCTCTTTCTTGATTTCTACCTTCGGTGATTTCAGCATCGCGAAGAGCTCGGGAATATTTTTCTCTATCCCTTGCACATTATAGTTCATCATGAAGTTCTATTAGCTTGGTGATAGTGACTAGAGAACTCTGTCAATCACTATCTTATCTGGAAGATTAACTCCCACTTGATTCAAGTGACTGTAGTGCCCAAACATTCTGAGAACATGCTCACTAGCTGAGCTATTCCCCTCCATTTTGTAGGCAAAGTACTTGTCAGAGGTTTCATACCTCTCAACATGGGCATGAGTCTCAAATACCAATTTGAACTCTTGGAACATCTCATATGCTCCGTGGTGTTCAAAATGTTTTTGAAGTCCTAGTTCTAAGCCGTAAATCATGGCGCACTAAACTATTAAGTAGTCATCATATGGAGCTTGCCAAACGTTCATAATGTCTGCATCTTCTCATGCAATAGGTCTGTCACCCAGTGGTGCATCAAAGATATAATTCTTCTGTGCAACAATGAGGATAATCCTCAAATCACGGACCCAGTCCGCATCATTGCTACTATCATATTTCAACTTAGTTTTCTCTAGGAACGTATAAAAACATAGGGGAGCTACAACACGAGCTATTGATCTACAACATAATTTGCAAATAGTATCATGACTAAGTTCATGATAAATTAAGTTCAATTAATCATATTACTTAAGAACTCCCACTTAGATAGACACCCCTCAAGTCATCTAAATGATACGTGATCCAAATCAACTAAACCATGTCCGATCATCACGTGAAATGGAGTAGTCATCAATGGTGAACATCTCTATGTTGATCATGTCTACTATATGATTCACATTCGACCTTTCGGTGTCCAGTGTTCCGAGGCCATGTTTGTACATGCTAGGCTCGTCAAGTTTAACCCGAGTATTCTGCATGTGCAAAAACTGTCTTGCACCCATTGTATGTGAACATAGAGCCTATCACACCCTATCATCACATGGTGTCTTAGCACGAAGAACTGTCGCAATGGTGCATACTCAGGAAGAACACTTATACCTTGCAATTTTAGTTAATGGATCATCTTATAATGCTACCGCCGTACTAAGCAAAAAAAGATGCATAAAAGATAAACATCACATGCAGTCAAAATATGTGACATGATATGGCCATCATCATCTTGTGCTTTTGATCTCCATCTCCAAAGCATTGTCATGATCTCCATCGGCACCGGCTCGACACCTTGATCTCCACCATAGCATTGTGGTCGTCTTGCCAACTATTGCTTCTACAACTATCGCTACCGCTTAGTGATAAAGTAAAGCAATTACATGGCGTTTGCATTTCATACATTAAAGCGACAACCATAAGGCTCCTACCAGTTGTCGATACTTTTACAAAACATGATCTTCTCATACAACAATGTATATCCCATCATGTCTTGACCACATCATATCACAACATGCCCCATAAAAACAAGTTATATGTCTTCTAATTTGTTGTTGCAATGGCTGCTATGGGCTTCTAGCAAGAACCGTTCTTACCTACGGCACAAAACCACAATGGTGATTTATCAAGTTCGTTGTTTTAATCTTCAATGAGGACCGACCCCAGTCAATTCCGATTCAACTAAAGTAGGAGAAACAGACACCCGCCAGCCACCTTTATGCAAAACTAGTTGCATGTCTGTCGGTGGAACCGGTTTCATGAACGCGTTCATGTAAGGTTGGTCCGGGCCGCTTCATCCAACAATATCGCTGAATCAAAATAAGACATTGGTGGTAAGTAGTATGACGGTCACCACGCACAACTCTTTGTGTTCTACTCGTGCATATCATCTAGGCATAGACCTGGGTCGGATGCCACCGTAGGGGAACGTAGCATGCATATTCAAAAATTTCCTACGCTCACGCAAGATTTATCTAGGAGATGCATAGCAACGAGAGGGGGAGAGTGTGTCTACATACCATTATAGACCGAAAGCGGAGGCGTTTGACAGCGCGGTTGATGTAGTCGAACTTCTTCTTGTTCCGACCGATCAAGCACCGAACGTACGACACCTCCGAGTTCTACACACGTTCAGCTTGATGACGTCCCTTGAACTCTTGATCCAACAAAGTGTCGAGGAAGTAGATACCGTCAGCACGACGGCTGGTGATGGTGATGGTGAAGTGATCCGCTTAGGGCTTCACCTAAGCACTACGAGAATATGACCGAGGGTGTAATCTGTGGAGGGAGGTGCCGCACACGGCTAACATATGTTGTTGTGTGTACTAGGCGCCCCTTCCCCATGTATATATAGGTGGGAGGGAGGGATAAGCAACCCTAGGGGCTCCCAAGTAGGAGGGATCCTACTTGGGCTCCTGCCCTAGGCCGGCGCCCCCTTTCCTTCTTTTGGCGATGAGGGGAAGGAAGGAGGAGGTGGCGCCTCCCGTTTTCCTTTCTCCCACCAAGGGGGAAAGGCAGGAGGAGGTGGCACCACCTCCTTTCCTTCCTCTAGGGCCCGCGGCTAGGGAAAGGGGTGCACCAGCCCCTTGTGGGCTGGTCTGTCCCTCCCTTGGCCCATTAAGCCCATGTCTTTGCCGGGGTTGCCCGAAACTCCTTTCCGGTGACCCGATATGTACCCTTACCCTCCGGAACACTTCCGCTGTATGAATACTATCGTCCTATATATCAATGTTTACCTCTCGACCATTTCGAGACTCCTTGTCATGTCCGTGATCTCATCCGATACTCCGAACAACATTTGGTCAGCAAACCACATAACTCATATAATACAATACCATTATCAAACATTAAGCGTGCGGACCCTACGGGTTCGAGAATGACCTAGACATGACCGAGACACCTTTCCGGCCAAAAACCAATAGCGGAACCTGGATGCTAATATTGGCTCCCACATATTCTACGAAGATCTTTATCGGTCGAACCGTTATGACAACATACGTTATTCCCTTTGTCCATCGGCCTGTTACTTGCCCGAGATTCGATCATCGGTATCTTCATACCTAGTTCAATCTCGTTACCGGCAAGTCTCTTTACTCGTTCCATAATACATCATCCCGCAACTAACTCATTAATCACTTTGCTTGCAAGGCTTCTTATGATGTGTATTACCGACAGGGCCCAGAGATACCTCTCCGATACTCAGAGTGAGAAATGCTAATCTTGATCTATGCCAACCCAACAAACACCTTCGGAGATACCTATAGAGCATCTTTATAATCACCCAATTATGTTGTGATGTTTGATAGCACACAAGGTATTCCTCCAATATCCGAGAGTTGCATAATCTCATAGTCGGAGGAATATGTATTTGGCATGAAGAAAGCAATAGCAATAAAACTAAATGATCATAATGCTAAGCTAACGAATGGGTCTTGTCCATCACATCATTCTCCTAATGATGTGATCCCGTTCATCAAATGACAACACATGTTTATGGTTAGGAAACTTAACCATCTTTGATTAACGAGCTAGTCTAGTAGAGGCTCACTAGGGACACAATGTTTGTCTATGTATTCACACATGTATTTTAGGTTTCCGGTCAATACAATTCTAGCATGAATAATAAACATTTATCATGAATAAGGAAATATAAAATAACAACTTTATTATTGCCTCTAGGGCATATTTCCTTCAGTCTCCCACTTGCACTAGAGTCAATAATCTAGATTACATTGTAATGATTCTAGCGCCCATGGAGTCTTGGTGCTGATCATGTTTTTCTCGTGGAAGAGGCTTAGTCAATGGGTCTGCTACATTCAGATCTGTATGTATTTTGCAAATATCTATTTCTCCCTCCTTGACTTGATCACAAATGGAGTTGAAGCGTCTCTTGATGTGTTTGGTTCTTTTGTGAAATCTAGATTCCTTTTCATTGGACCGGATGCACTAGGTATTACACCTAGATCGGATATGAACTACTTCATCCAGAATCCTTCATTTGTTTCTTCCGAAGCAGCTATGTACTCCGCTTCACACGTAGATCCCGCCATGACGCTCTGCTTGGAACTGCACCAACTGACAGCTCCACCAATCAAAATAAATACATATCAGGTTTGTGACTTAGAGTCATATGGATTAGTGTCAAAGCTAGCATCGGCGTAACCATTTACGACGAGCTCTTTGTCACCTCCATAAACGAGAAACATATCATTGGTCCTTTTCAGGTACTTCAGGATGTTCTTCACCGCTGTCCAGTGATCTACTCCTGGATTACTTTGGTACCTCCCTGCCAGACTTATGGCAAGGCACACATCAGGTCTGGTACACATCATAGCATACAAGATATAACCTATGGCTGAGGCATAGGGAATGACTTTCATTTTCTCTCTATCTTCTGTAGTGGTCTGGCATTGAGTCCGACTCAATTTCATACCTTGCAATACAGGAAAGAAGCCTTTCTTTGACTGATCCATTTCGAACTTCTTCAAAACTTTGTCAAGGTACGTGCTTTGTTAAAGTCCCATTAATCACCTTGATATATATCTATAGATCTTGATGCCCAATATATAAGCAGCTTCACCGAGGGATTTCATTGAAAAAACTCTTATTCAAGTATCCTTTTATGCTATCCAGAAATTCTACATCATTTCCAATCAACAATATGTCATCCACATATAATATTAGAAATTCTATAGAGCTCCAGCTCACTTTCAATACAGGCTTCTCTGAATGTTTGTATAAAACCATATGCTTTCATCACCTCATCAAAACGTATATTCCAACTCCGAGATGCTTGCACTAGTCCATAGATGGATCGCTGGAGCTTGCACACTTTGTTATCACCTTTAGGATCGACAAAACCTTCTGGTTGCATCATATACAACTCTTCTTTAAGAAATCCATTAAGGAATGCAGTTTTGACATCCATTTGCCAGATTTCATAATCATAAAATGTGGTAATTGCTAACATGATTTAGACAGACTTAAGCATCGCTATGGGTGAGAAAGTCTCATCGTAGTCAACTCCTTGAACTTTTCGAAAATCTTTCACGACAAGTCGATCTTTGTAGATAGTAACATTACCATCAACTTCAGTCTTCTTCTTGAAGATACATTTATTCTCTATGGCTCGCCGATCATGGGGAAGTCCACCAAGGTCCACACTTTGTTCTCATACATGGATCCTATCTTAGATTTCATGGCCTCAAGCCATTTATCAGAATTTGGGCTCATCATAGCTTCTTCATAGTTCGTAGGTTCGCCATGATCTAGCAACATGACTTCCAGAACATGATTACCATACCACTCTGGTGCGGATCATGCTTTGGTTGGCCTATGAGGTTCTGTAGTAACTTCATCTCAAGTTTCATGATCATCATCATTAGCTTCCTCTCTAGTTGGTGTAGACATCATGGGAACGGTTTTATGCGATGAGCTACTTTCCAATTCGAGAGAAGGTACAATTACCTCATCAAGTTCCACTTTCCTCCCACTCACTTCTTTCCAGAGAAACTCCTTCTCTAGAAATGTTCCATTCTTGGCAACAAAGATCTTGCCTTTGGATCTATGGTAGAAGTTGTACCCAATTGTTTCCTTATGGTATCCTATGAAGACACACTTCTCCGATTTGGGTTCGAGCTTATTAGGCTGAAGCCTTTTGACATAAGTGTCGCAACCCCAAACTTTGAGAAATGACAGCTTAGGTTTCTTGCCAAACCACAGTTCATAGGGTGTCGTCTCAATGGATTTAGATGGCGCCCTATTTAATGTGAATGCAGCTGTCTCTAATGCATAACCCCCAAATGATAGTGGTAAATTGGTAAGAGACATCATAGATTGCACCAGATCTAATAAAGTACGGTTACGATGTTCAGACACACCATTACGCCGTGGTGTTCCAGGTGGAGTGAGTTGTGAAACTATTCCATATTGTTTTAAATGAAGGCCAAGCTCGTAACTCAAATATTTGCCTCCGCGATCAGATTGTAGAAACTTTATTTTCTTGTTACGATTATTCTCCACTTCACTCTGAAATTCTTTGAACTTTTCAAATGTTTCTGACTTGTGTTTCATTAAGTAGATATACCCATATCTGCTCAAATCATCTGTGAAGGTCAGAAAATAACGATACCCTCCATGAGCCTTAATACTTATCGGAGTGCATACATCGGTATGTATTATTTCCAATAAGTCATTGGCTCGCTCCATTGTTCCGGAGAACGGAGTTTTAGTCATCTTGCCCATGAGGCATGGTTCGCAAGTATCAAATGGTTCCTTATCAAGTGATTCCAAAAGTCCATCTGTATGGAGTTTGTTCATGCGCTTTACACCAATATGACCTAAATGGTAGTGCCACAAATATGTTGCACTATCATTATCAACTTTGCATCTTTTGGCATCAATATTATGAATATGTGTATCACCACAACCGAGGTTCAACAAAAATAGACCATTCTTAAGGGTGCATGACCACAAAAGATATTACTCATATAAATAAAACAACCATTATTCTCTGATTTAAATGAATAATCGTCTCACACTAAACAAGACCCAGATATAATGTTCATGCTCAACGCTGGCACCAAATAACAATTATTTAGATCTAAAACTAACCCCGAAGGTAGATGTAGAGGTAGCGTGCCAACGACGATCACATCGACCTTGGAACCATTCCTGACGCGCATCGTCACCTCATCCTTAGGCAATCTTTGTTTAATCCGTAGCTCCTATTTCAAGTTACAAATATGAGCAACCGAACCAGTATCAAATACCCAGGTGCTACTATGAGCATTAGTAAGGTATACATCAATAACATGTATATCAAATATACCTTTGTTCACTTTGCCATCCTTCTTATCCGCCAAATACTTGGGGCAGTTCTGCTTCCAGTGACCAGTCCCTTTGTAGTAGAAGCACTCAGTTTCAGGCTTGGGTCCAGCTTTGGGCTTTTTCCTGGGAGTGGCAACTTGCTTGCCATTCTTCTTGAAGTTCCCCTTCTTTCCCTTGCCCTTTTCCTTGAAACTAGTGGTCTTGTTAATGATTAACACTTGATGCTCCTTGATTTATACTTGCGCAGCTTTGAGCATTGCAAAGAGCTCGGGAATTGTCTTCTCCGTCCCTTGCATATTTAGTTCATCACGAAGCCTTTGTAGCTTGGTGGCAGTGATTGGAGAACTCTGTCAATAACACTATCAACTGGAAGATTCACTCCCAGCTGAGTCAAGTGATTATGATACCCATACATTTTGAGTATGTGTTCACTGACAAAACTATTCTCCTCCATCTTGCAGCTATAGAACTTGTTGGACACTTCATATCTCTCAACTCGGGCATTTGCTTGAAATGTTAACTTCAACTCTTGGAACATGTCATATGCTCCATGACATTTAAAACATCTTTGAAGTCCCGATTCTATGCCGTAAAGCATGGCACACTGAACTATCGAGTAGTCATCAGATCTAGCTTGCCAGACGTTCAAAACATCAGCATCTACTCCTGCAGCAGGCCTTTCACCTAGCGGTGCATCAAGGACATAATTCTTCTATGCAGCAATGAGGATAATCCTCAAGTTACGGACCCAGTCCGTGTAGTTGCTACCATCATCTTTCAACTTAGCTTTCTCTAGGAACGCATTAAAATTCAAGGGAACGGTAGCACGGGCCATTGATCTACAACATAGATATGCAAATACTATCAGGACTAAGTTCATGATAAATTAAGTTCAATTAATCAATTACTCAAGAACTCCCACTTAGATAGACATCCCTCAAGTCATCTAAATGATACGGGATCCAAATCAACTAAACCATGTCTGATCATCAAGTGAGATGGAGTAGTCATCAATGGTGAACATCTCTATGTTGATCATATCTACTATATGATTCATGTTTGACCTTTCGGTCTCCAGTGTTCCGAGGCCATGTCTGTACATGCTAGGCTCGTCAAGTTTAATGCAAGTATTCTGCATGTGCAAAACTGTCTTACACCCGTTGTATGTGAATGTACAATCTATCACACCTGATCATCATGTGGTGTCTCAACACGACGAACTGTCGCAATGGTGCATACTCAGGGAGAACACTTATACCTGGAAATTTAGTTAAGGGATCATCTTATGATGCTACTGCCGTACTAAGCAAATAAGATGCATATAAAAGATAAACATCACATGCAATCAAAGTATGTGACATGATATGGCCATCAATATCTTGTGCTTTTGATCTCCCTTTCCAAAGCATCGTCATGATCTCCATAGTCACCTGCTCGACACCTTGATCTCCATCATTGTGTCGTGGTCATCTCGCCAACTATTGTTTCTACAACTATCGCTAACACATAGTGATAAAGTAAAGCAATTACATGGCATTTGCATTTCATACAATAAATAGACAACCATAAGGCTCATGTCGGTTGCCAATAACTTTTACAAAACACGGTCATCTCATACAATAATGTACATCACATCATGTCTTGACCATATCACATCACAATATGCCCTGCAAAAACAAGTTAGATGTCCCCTACTTTGTTGTTGCAAGTTTTACGTGGTTGCTACGGGCTTCTAGCAAGAACCGTTCTTACCAACGCATCAAAACCACAACAGTGTTTCATCAAGTTTGCTGTTTTAACCTTCTTCAAGGACCGACCGTAGTCAAATTTGATTCAACTAAAGTAGGAGAAACAGACACCCGCCAGCCACCTTTATGCAAAACTAGTTGCATGTCTGTCGGTGGAACCGGTCTCATGTGCGTGGACATGTACGGTTGGTCCGGGCCACTTCATCCCACAATACCGCCGAATCAAAATAAGACAATGGTGGTAAGCAGTATGACTATCACCGCCCACAACTCTTTGTGTTATACTTGTGAATATCATCTATGAGTTCCATCAGCACAACAACGCGGTGACGGTGATGGTGAAGTGATCCACCTAGGGCTTCGCCTAAGCACCGGGAGAATATGACCGGGGGTGTAAACTATGGAGGGGAGCGCCGCACACGGCTAACAATTGATGTTGTGTGTTCTAGGCGCCACCTCCCCACATATATATTGGTGGGAGGGGAGGAGAGGCAGCCAGGGGACGCCCCTAGTGAGGGAGTCCTAGATTAGGGGTTATTCGGATAGCCGGACTATATACTTTGGCCGGACTGTTGGACTATGAAGATATGAGATTGAAGACTTCGTCCCGTGTCTGGAGGGGACTCTCCTTTGCGTGGAAGGCAAGCTTGGCGATTCGGATATGTAGATCTCCTTCTCTGTAACCGACTCTGTGTAACCCTAGCCCCCTCCGGTGTCTATATAAACCAAAGGGTTTAGTCCGTAGGACAACAACAATCATAATCATAGGCTAGCTTCTAGGGTTTAGCCTCTACGATCTTGTGGTAGATCAACTCTTGTAATACTCATATCATCAAGATCAATCAAGCAGGAAGTAGGGTATTACCTCCATCGAGAAGGCCCGAACCTGGGTAAACATCGTGTCCCCAGCCTCCTATTACCATTAGCCTTAGACGCACAGTTCGGGACCCCCTACCCGAGATCCGCCTGTTTTGACACCGACATTGGTGCTTTCATTGAGAGTTCCGCTATGTCGTCACGGTATGGCTTGATGGCTCCTTAATCATCTTCAACGACGCAGTCTAGGGGGAGGTTTTCCTTCCCGGACAGATCTTCGTATTTGGTGGCTTCGCACTGCAGGCCAACTCGCTTGGCCATCTGGAGTAGATCGATAGCTACGCCCCTGGCCATCAGGTCAGGTTTGGAAGCTAGAACTACCCTGCCGACATCCGCGGAGACTTGATCTTCGACGGATTCAAGCCCATGTCAGGTGCACCAAGACGTCCCGACGAGCATGACTTAGATCTGCCATCGGACAGTTTTCGGGGGATCGTGCCTGCAGCTGCTTTGGGAATCAATCCGGAGTAGATTGTGCCATCCGAGGACGGGTGGATCGACCCCGCCAGAGAGGTTGCACACTCATCGGCCTTGGATCCGAACATTGATCCCACCTCCTATGAGGTCGGTACCATCAGACCCTCGAACTCGTCTCCGGGTATAGGATCCGAACCGCGTACACCCGTGCCCATCGAATCTGATTGGGCACCGGTCATGGAGTTCACCTCCGTGGATATCTTTCAGGGCGAGTGCTAAACTCATTAAGGTCTCTCTCTTTGCCAGGGGACTCTTGGCCAAATTATGTCCGGCTCGAGTGGGAAGCGGACGACGAAGAAATTCGTTACCCACCCACAACCCACTTAATAGCCACTGTCGATGACTTAACCGACATGCTCGACTTCAACTCCGAAGACATCAACGGTATGGACGACGATGCAGGAGAAGAACAGGAACCACCGCCTATAGGGCGCTGGACTACCACCTCATCATATGATATATATATGGTGGACACTCCCAAAGAAGGCAATGGCGATGAGGCAACGGAAGATAAACCCCCGGAGAAGCAATCTAGGCACCCGTCATAGCCGCCGCTCCAAGCCCCGCCACAGCAAAAATATTGATATCGGCACAAGAGATGACAACAATCCGGATGGTGCCGAAGACGAAAACAATCCCGCCGAGCCAGGCTTCAAGCAGGCCGAGCAAGAAGATGGGAAAACTAGCCCTAAGGAACAGGCAACAGATGGAGAATCAGAGGATGATAATTACATGCCTCTCTCTGAAGATGAAGTGAGCCTTGGCGACAACGAATTCATCATGCCTGAGGATCCCGTCGAGCTGGAGCGCTTCAAGCGCCGACTTATGGCCAGTGCAAAAAGCGTGAAGGAAAAGCAGCAACAGCTTCAAGCTGATCAAGACCTGCTAACTGATAGATGGACCGAGGTCCTGGCTGCCGAGGAATACGGACTCGAGCTTCCTACCAAAAGTTACCCAAAGCATAGGTTGCTACCTCAACTCGAGGAGGAGGCATTAAAACCCACACTACCAGTGCATGATGCGACTAACCGGCCACCCCGTGGCCGAGACAAAGCGGCGTACAAGCCCGAAGTCCAGACCGCACCCCGTCGCCAAACAAGCAAAAACACGAAGGCCGGGCGCTACACGAAGGACCTGCGAGACGTATTGGAAAACAAAGCAGGACAGTCAAGATCGATCTACGGATCACGGGGGCGTGCCACAACGCATGATGATGACCGTCACGCCGGATTCACTAAAAAAAGTCCGGCTGGGCCGAATACAACAAACCAGATTCATTCGAGCTGCGTCGAGATGTAGCCTGACATAGATGCGCCGCACACCCCCTATGCTTCACTGATGAAGTAATGGATCATGAATTCCCAGAAGGGTTTAAACCCGTGAACATTGAATCATATGATGGCACAACGGACCCCGCGGTATGGATTGAAGATTTTCTCCTACACATTCACATGGACAGCGAAGATGATCTATACGCCATCAAGTACCTCCCACTAAAACTCAAGGGACCAGCTCGACATTGGCTGAATAGCTTGCCGGCAAACTCCATCGATAGTTGGGAGAACCTGGAAGACGCATTCCTCGACAACTTCCAGGGCACTTTCGTACAACCACCGGATGCTAATGACTTAAGTCACATAACCCAACAGCCTGGAGAGTCATCCAGGAAATTCTGGACTCGGTTCCTAACCAAAAAGAACCAAATTGTTGACTGTCCGGATGCCGAAGCCTTAGCAGCTTTCAAGCATAACATCCGTGACGAATGGCTCGCCCGACACCTCGGCCAATAGAAGCCAAAGTCCATGGAAGCCCTCACGACACTCATGACCCGCTTTTGCGTGGGCGAGGACAGCTGGCTGGCTCGCAGCAACATCACACCAAAAACTCCGGCGATTTAGACGCCAGAGATAGCAACAGCAAGCCATGACGCAATGGAAACAAGCGTCAAAACATTGGCGACAACGCCGAAGACACGACAGTCAACGTCGGGTTCAGAGGCTCTAAATCCGGACAGTGGAAAAAGCTATTTAAAAGAAACAATCTGGGCTCGTCCAATCTGGACCGCACACTCGATCTCTCATGCCCAATTCACCCCCGATAAACCAGCCAACCACACCAATAGAGAATGGTGGGTGAGGGAGTCCCGGACTAGGGGGTGTCCGGATAGCCGAATTATCATCATCGGCTGGATTCCAAGACTATGAAGATACAAGATTGAAGACTTCGTCCCGTGTTCGGATGGGACTTTCCTTGGTGTGGAAGGCAAGCTTGGCGATACGGATATGTAGATCTCCTACCTTTGTAACCGACCCTGTGTAACCCTAGCCCTCTCTGGTGTCTATATAAACCGGATGGCCTTAGTCCATAGGACGAACAACAATCATACCATAGGCTAGCTTCTAGGGTTTAGCCTCCTTGATCTCGTGGTAGATCTACTCTTGTAATCCACATCATCAATATTAATCAAGCAGGACGTAGGGTTTTACCTCCATCAAGAGGGCCCGAACCTGGGTAAAAACATCATGTCCCTCGTCTCCTGTTACCATCCGCCTAGACGCACAGTTCGGGACCCCCTACCCGAGATCCGCCGGTTTTGACACCGACATTGGTGCTTTCATTGAGAGTTCCTCTGTGCCGTCGCGATCAGGAAGGATGCCTTTTCCCGTCTTTAAAGACGGCACCGTCGTCAAGAGAGCTTTGGCCGCCGGCCAAACTGTCCGGCTAGGTGGTTTTCTTATGACCGCCTGTTCGGCCACCGCTCCGACGATGACCTCTCAGGTCATCAAAAGCGATCTTCACGTCAGCTCGGAATTCGCCGAGCAGTTAGATCCGATTGAGCTCTCCTCTGTAAACGAGCTCTTGGATCGCATCGCCGCCCTGGGAGTCGCTACAGACTACGATCAGATTGGGCTTAAACCGATCTGAGAGAGATTAACTCTCCTCAGGCTACCCACCACGTTGTCGTGGTAGAGGAACAATGCGGCAACCCTTCTTCTACGTTGAAAACCAACTATGTCCGGATTCCCGATCCCTCCAAGCCGGATTCCCGCGGAGGGACGGACGCTAATCAAATACTGAACTTAGAGTCAGGCATCGGACTAGATTCGTTGGAAAGCATCCAGCAAGTCAAGCTTCCAAATCCGGAAACTTCTTGGCCTTTGAGCCTCAGATCGGGCGGGGTTCCGAACTTGATTCCACCCGCCCACCCAAACATAAGCGATCTATCTCGAATACGGCAAGAGCCCGATGAAACAGTACATCATTACTGGGCCAGATTCCTCCTGGTTATGAACAGGATAAAGGACTGCTGCGAAGAAAGCGCGATTTCAATTTTCTGCAACAATTGCACGGACAAGGGAATCATGAACGCCATAAGTCGTCGCGAAGTTACACGCTTCGTCGACCTAGCGACCATCGTACAAAAATACTGTGCGGTGGAGAGTGCCAGGAACACCGAAGCTAGGTTTTGGGACAGTCCGGCCTTGACTACAACCCTAGTCCGAAGTAAAAGGGTGCGCCATACTCAAGCACCTGGGTTAAAAACCAAAAAGCAAAAACCCCCTAAAGGGCATGGAACCGTACTGGAGGGCTGGCTCAACGGACCCTGCAAAATCCACAGTACGGAGGGCGCCACTCCAACACACAGCCTTCGAGCATGTTGGATACTACGGCAGGTGGCCAAAAGTGGCGAAGGCTTTTTAGCCCCGGGCAAACAGCCCAGCAGTACCGGTACGGTATTAACAGTCTTCGAGACTTTCGCATCAAATAACATGCGAAAACGAACAATCCGCGGCCTCGCCGAAGTCTACCAAGTAGCAACAGCAAATCCATGGAGTGACACGGCTATCACCTTCAACGCCAGCGACGAACCTAAATTCCGAACAGCTAGAGCACCAGCCGCATTGGTCCTCAGTCCGATAGTGGACGGCTTTCGCCTTACCAAGGTACTCATGGATGGCGGCAGCGGATTAAACCTCATCTACGAGGAAACCCTTCAAAAAATGGATATTGACTGGAGCCGCATCGAGCGAAGCAGCACAACCTTCAGAGGGATAATCCCTAGTCGAGAAGTACGCTGCACAGGAAAAATCACACTAGATGTAGTGTTCGGCTCACCGGACAATTACAGGTCCGAGGAGGTCACGTTCCAAGTGGCCCCATTCGGCAGCGGATATCACGCTTTGTTAGGGCGAGAGGCATTCACAATCTTCCAAGCTATACCCCACTACGGGTACATGAAGCTCAAAATGCCCGGACCCAATGGGATAATCACTCTTGCCAGTGATCCAGATACAGCACTCCGCGCTGAAAATAAGACAGCCGCACTGGCCCTAGAGGCATTGTCCGAAGCCCTAGCGGCAGAGGAACTAACTACGCTGCGCTCCACGGTGGATAGGGACGATGTGATACTCGATAAGAGGTCCAAGTCCACCTCTTTTAAACCAGCAGACGAAATAGTCAAATTTCAGGTCCATCCAACGGACCCCACAAAGACGGCCTCCATTGGGGCACAATTAAGTCCTGATGTCGAAGCCGCACTACGAGAATTCCTTCGGGAAAATTGGGACATTTTTGCCTGGCACCCTTCAGACATGCCAGGAATCCCACGCAGGCTGGCAGAGCACAGCCTAAACATCCTAAAAGGATTCAAGCCGGTCAAACAAGCTCTTCGGCGATTTTCCGAACCCAAAAGACAGGCAATGGGAGAGGAGCTAGCCAAACTCTTAGAAGCCGGATTCATCAGAGATATAAAACATCCGGACTGGCTAGCCAATCTAGTAATGGTACCAAAAAAGGACAAATCCTGGCGCCTCTGCGTCGATTTTAAAGACCTTAACAAGGCCTGTCCAAAGGACCCTTTCCCCCTCCCTCGCAT
Source organism: Triticum aestivum (assembly GCF_018294505.1). Taxonomy (NCBI): domain Eukaryota; kingdom Viridiplantae; phylum Streptophyta; class Magnoliopsida; order Poales; family Poaceae; genus Triticum; species Triticum aestivum. Next base: position 572,259,359 of record NC_057813.1, read on the forward strand.
CGACCAAATCATCGATGCTACCGCAGGGCACGATTCATTGTGCTTCCTCGACGCATACTCCGGATACCATCAAATCAAGATGGCGGAGAAAGACCAGGCCGCAACGGCATTCATTACTCCATATGGGCCATTCTGCTTCAACACAATGCCCTTCGGACTCAAAAACGCCGGCGCAACATATCAGCGCATGATTCAAACATGTCTGGCTACCCAGATAGGCAAAACAGTAGAGGCATACGTAGACGATGTGGTCGTCAAGACCAAACACGTCGAAACTCTAGTAGAAGACTTGAGGGTGACATTCGACAACCTCCGAGCATATGACATTAAGCTCAATCCGGAAAAATGCGTCTTCGGCGTACCAGCCGGAAAGCTCTTGGGCTTCATCGTATCCGGTAGAGGAATTGAAGCAAACCCGGCCAAAATCCGAGCTCTGTCACAATTGGATATTCCAAAAGACCTCAAGCAAATACAAAAACTAACCGGATGCGTAGCGGCCTTAAGTCGCTTCATCTCCCGTTTGGGAGAAAAGGCTCTGCCCCTCTACCGCCTCCTCCGGCGCACCGAACATTTCGAATGGACGGATGCTGCCACAGCCGGACTCGAAGAAATAAAGGCCATACTGGCAACAAATCCGGTCCTGGCCGCGCCCAACCTGGGCGAACCTATGTTATTATATATCGCAGCAACACATCAAGTTGTCAGCGCGGTACTCGTCGTCGAGCGAGAGACAGAAGGGCACAGATTCCCTCTTCAAAAACCAGTGTACTACGTATCCACTGTTCTAACTCCATGCAAGTCCCGGTACCCACATTATCAAAAGATAGCGTATGCGGTGTTCATGGCATCCCGGAAGCTGCGACACTACTTTCAAGAGTGTTCCATAACGGTGGCCTCCGAAGTACCTCTCAACGATATTATAAACAATCGCGACGCAACGGGCAGGATTGCAAAATGGGCTATTGAGCTCTTACCATTTGACATAACCTATAAACCACGGCGAGCTATAAAGTCGCAGGTTCTGGCTGACTTCGTCGCCGAATGGACCGAAGCCGAACTCCCTAAAGAGTACGGCGCATACTCCAATTGGATCATGCATTTCGACGGATCCAAAATGTTGGCTGGCTTGGGGGCTGGCGTCGTCCTGACGTCCCCAACTGGAGACACAATCCAATACGTACTTCAAATAATGTACATGGACTCCAACAACGCAGCCGAATACGAGGCCCTTCTGCATGGCCTCCGGATGGCAATCTCCATGGGCATTCAACGCCTAGAGGTGCGCGGGGATTCAAACCTCGCAATATCCCAAGTAAATGGAGACTTTGACGCCAAAGATCCAAAAATGGCAGCTTACCGCAACGCCGTCCTAAAAATGTCAGCTCGGTTCGAAGGACTCGAATTCCACCATGTAGCCCGGGATAATAACCAGGCAGCAGACGTGTTAGCGCGCATCGGCGCGAAACGAGACGCCGTCCCTCCAAACATCTTCCTGGAACGGCTCTTTAAGCCATCCGTGTTATGGGAAGAGGAGTCCGGAAATAACAATCCGGAGCCAGCTGCATCACCTAACTCAGACCATTCTGACACAATCGGCGGCTCAGCCAATGAAATAACACCTTCAGCTCACGAAATAATGGCAGTAATTGCCCCGTGGACAGAACCATTCCTAGCCTACTTAATTCGGCAGGAACTTCCCGAAGACCAAAATGAGGCCCGCTGCATAGTTCGGCGATCTAAAGCCTACAAGGTCCATGAGGGAGAACTTTATAAGAAAAGCACAACCGGAGTCCTTCAAAGGTGTATCTCCGAAGAGGAGGGGCGGAATCTCCTGGCTGAAATTCACGCCGGACTCGGCGGGCACCACGCTGCAGCCCGGGCCCTTGTAGGCAAGGCCTTCCGTACAGGATTTTATTGGCCGACAGCCCGGGCAGATGCTCAGGACTTAGTCCAACGATGCGTCGGTTGCCAGCTCTTTGCTAATCAGAGCCACATGCCACCCACCGCCCTCAAAACTATACCCATTACCTGGCCGTTCGCGGTCTGGGGGCTTGACATGGTTGGACCCCTTAAAGGGGGAACCCACAAGCACAAATACTTATTGGTCATGGTGGACAAATTCACCAAATGGATTGAGGCCAAGCCGGTTAAAACGGCAGAATCCGGACCGGTGATAGACTTCATATCCGGGGTAGTACACCGTTTTGGCGTCCCCCACAGCATCATCACTGATAACGGCACGAACTTCACGGCCGACGAGGTTAAACTCTGGTGCAAAAACATGGGCATCAAGCTCGATTACGCTTCAGTCTATCACCCCCAAACTAACGGTCAAGTCGAGCGAGCAAATGGTCTAATCATGAGCGGCATCAAACCCAGACTAGTGCGGTCCCTCAAGGAATCTAACACGCACTGGGTAGAGGAGCTCGACTCCGTACTCTGGGGACTGCGGACCACGCCAAACCGAACTACTGGATTCACACCATTTTTCATGGTATACGGCGCAGAGGCAGTTCTGCCCTGCGATATAATTCATGACTCACCTCGTGTGCGCATGTACGAAGAAAGAGAAGCCGAGTTGGATCGGCAGGACAGTTTGGACGCCTTAGAGGAGGAGCGGGACGTGGCAAAGGCTCGTTCCGCATTTTATCAGCAGCAGGCTCGAAGATATCAAAGCAGAGAAGTACGGGCCAAAACTTACAATGTCGGCGAACTCGTTCTACGCCTGCCGGACAAGAAAAAGGACAAACTTAAGCCCAAGTGGGAAGGTCCCTTCATCATCGACCAAGTCCTGACCGGCGGAGCATACCGTCTACGTAAAGCATCTGACAACCGACTCGAGCCGAACCCATGGAACGCAGCCCGTCTCCGAAGATTCTACGCCTAAACACCGGACTCAGAGTTCGTCTCACTCCCCCGTCCACCTTTTTATATTTTTTACTGTCTCTTGTCCCCCTCCTTCTTCCCACTTTTTTTCAATACCTTTTATAGGCTGATTTGCGCTTTGTTCGCACACACTTGATGTGCTCCTAGCACTCATTATACCTGGGGGCTTCTTTACCAGAAGCTTATTCATATGGGCTTCACGCCCAATACATGTGTCATACTTCCGCATGTACCTTTTATTCACCATTATATGCATCGATATGACTTAAGTTTTGGCCAAGCTGGGTTGCCTGGCTCCTGTGCTTACCCCTACGTTCCCGATTGTTCGGCTAGGAGGTAAAGGGAGCACCTCTGCGATTGTTACTGCCGGGTCAGCCGGATGTGTACCTCAGACTGGGTGAAGCCGAAAGCTAGCGTTCTTAAGAGAATATTCGGTCGGTGACTTGAAAGATGATTTATTACTTACTTATTTATCTGCCCCCAGATGCTTTTTCTGCTATTTTCGCAGTCCGGCATTGCACCTTAGGGCATGCCTCCCAGGGAAAGGAACCCTTAACGGAACTATTCTCCCTGGAAGATGTTTCTTACTAACCATGTAATATAACATAACTAGTTGGGCACTTGTCTGATAAAGCAATTATGACCCCGACGCCTTGTCTCCATGCATGCCCCGGTTCTTTTATAACCGTAGGGTATTCGGACACACTCCGGACTGTTGGGTCCCGAGGTTGAAGCGAAACGGTCCGCAAAGACAAACGATCTACAATCCGGCTAGAAGGCATCTTACATGTCATTTCAAATTACATCGTCAAACCGACTGATTGTACTCCTCCTCAATCCCATCTAACAGGCTGTCTAATTTACAGTCCTGTTGGGAATATTTCGCGGCCAGTTCTACTTGGCCGTACATCAAGCTCACAGGGATCTCCTTCCCATCAGGCCCCGCAGGTCCGACCTCGGCCATGTGGTTTGGGTCAGCCTTCGGGTAGCGCGTCTTCACCATGGCCCAGGCCTCCCTGGCGCCCTGACGGCAGGCCGATATCTTCCACAAACGGAGGCGTCGCCGTGCTCCCTGAAGCTTCTCAGCAAGCTCACCAAGGCCCTCGGGTAGGGAGACGGATGGCCATAAAGCCTGAACGACGCCACTCATCGCCTGCCGAACACGTTCGAACAATTGCACCAGCTCGGGAAGTTGGTCACCCGTTGACCCAGGCATTTCCTCCGCAGGGCGACCTGTGAGCACACCTAAAGACATATTTCTGTCAATCGACTTCCTCGCCGAATTCTTCTTTTCAAAGGAATTTGCTCAAGCACTTACTATAAATGCCGCGACGAAGCCGCTGATTCTCCTTCACGGAGCCAGATAGATGGGCCCGAACACCTTTCAGCTCTTCTCCTAGCTGGGTGTGGGCATCTTGGAGCTTGTTCCTCTCCTACTGCACCTTCATAAGCACCCTCTCGCCGGCCTTTAGCTGACGCAGTAGCTGTTGCTTGTCCGGATCTAGTCCGGCGCCCTCTGCAATATTATTGTCAGATTCACGCCGCACTTTGTTAATTAATTATCTTTTCAAAGTACGTCTTACCAGCGGGGGTCTCTGTGGCTCCCCTTGTGGCGGCCAGTGCGGCCTCAAGTTGGGCCTTGCACTCTTGGAGCTTCTGGGACAGATGGGTATTCTTCTCCGTAAGATCCTGCATAAAATTGATCCTTAAATCAGTTATTTTAACTATTTTAAGTCTCGGGGGCTACTGGCATATATAACTATTAAAATTACTTACACGTATGTCTTTCACATACTGCTCCGTGGCTCTGGTTAACCCATCTTGAGCGGCACGGAGGTGCGCGTTTCCCGCATCAAAGGCATTTAACGCCTCCGGGGAGAAACACGCGTCACGAAGAACTGTCCGGCGACGCCTGTGATTCATGGCGCTCTCCACCTCAGACCGGGTGGCGGACAGCCTGTCGGCATCCTCCGTCGGAGGAGCGTCCGACTCATGCCTTGTATTCGCCTCCCCTCCCGGGCCATGCGTTGGAGCATGGCTGGCGGAGGCTTGATTGGCAACCTCTCCGGACACTGTCCGGCGAGCGCTCTTTCTGGAAAAGTTATGAGCATTAATATACCTCCTGGGAATCCTTCCCTTAAAAATAGCGGTGCTCCGTACCGTTGCGGCGACGTTTCAGTTCGCGTCGCACTCCTCTTCCGCCTGCTGGGCCGGACTGACCCTTGTTGGCCGGCCACCGCGGGTTCGGCTTCCCGCCTTAAAGGCACCTCCTGCGATGCACCATCAGTATGGGATGGTCAGAATTGAGCACGGATTAAATGATGGTGTCAAGACCTCGGTCGTAGTCACCTGGGAGGCCGGAAACAAACCAGGGTAGTCAGCCATAATGGCGACTAAAGCATTGTCTATGCTGAGCTGGTGGAACACCCCGTCGATCAGTTCCACCGCTAAGTCCGGATCCTCTTCGGAGGCCGGATCAAGGGACCTTTCTGGATCCTCGGGTTGTGGAGCTGGGCTTTTTATGCCCTCCACATCCCGACGCAGTTCCTGTGTCAAAATCATACAATAAGACAATTGCCTTTAAAGGCACGGATCAGATATGCATGCGACCGCTTACCCAGCTCCGAGGGTTGTTCATGGAAAACCCGTTCAGAGGATTCGTGCGGAGGAAGTCCTCCTTCTCCCCCTTGTACAAGCCGGACAGGATCTTCACCAGGTCGTCGGCCGAGCCAGGTCCTTGCGGCCGTGACGGGTGGCGTCATCGTCTCCATTGAAGTCCCACATGGGGTAGCCCCTATATTGGAGCGGCTGCACCCCGCGCATAATGCATGTGGCCATGACTCCGATCATGGTTAATCCGGAATGGGCTAGCAGCCGTATCCGGCCCATCAAGTAATGGACGCTCCTATCATCTTCTCGTTGAGGGCTCCGTGGGCGCCAACTCAGGCGTTTCTTCAGTGGAGCGTTGCTGAACTCCGGAAGGCCGATTCGGACTGGATCCGGCAGCGGAGCGTCCTCCATATAAAACCACTCCGAAGGCCAGTCTTCGGACGCCTTCTTCGGGGTCCCGGACAGGTATCCGGTCCCGGCGATGCGCCATATTTCGGCTCCGCCCACTTGATATATCGACCCCTCGTGAGAGCGGGGTACGAGGCAAAACAGCCTCTTCCACAGCGCAAAATGGGGCTCAATGCCCAAGAACAGCTCACACAGAGCTACGAAGCCCGCGATGTGCAAAATGGAGGCAGGTGTAAGATGATGAAGCTGGAGTCCGTAGAACTCCAGGAGCCCCCGGAGAAACGGATGTATAGGAAATCCGAGTCCCCTTATTAAGTAGGGGACGAAGCACACCCGCTCTCCTTTGGAGGGATTGGGGGCGCTCTCCGCCTGCTTCCCACCCTTGTAGGTGGCCAGTCCGGCTCGAACCGGAACCATGAAGGCCGGGGGAAGATATCCCTCTGCTTGGAGCGTCACTAACTCGCTGTGCGGGACTGAGCATCTCCTCCAATCTCCTGGCTTAGGGCTGGGAGCGCGAGAAGAGGAGCCGCGTCGACTGTCCATGTTGGAATGGGTTTGGTGTCAGATGCGCCTCGATGAGTACTTGCGGAAGGAGGATGGTGTGATTTGGATCTGGATCCTCGCCTCTCTTATAGGCAGCTTATTTGCGCAGCTAGGGGGTAAAACATAAAAATACCCTGGCTTTTCGCATTCGTACGACGCGTGGAAGAAGGCCATTATTGGACGCGGAAGCCAAGGAGCGCAGCATTTATGAAGCAACCGGACACTATCCGGCAAACACATGGAGCATGGAGAAGAACCCGCCTTGCAAACGCCGAAGACAACATACGCGCCGGATTCGTCGTTATTGAAGCCTGGTTCGGGGGCTACTGAGGGAGTCCCGGACTAGGGGGTGTCCGGATAGCCGAACTATCATCATCGGCCGGACTCCAAGACTATGAAGATACAAGATTGAAGACTTCGTCCCGTGTCCGGATGGGACTTTCCTTGGCGTGGAAGGCAAGCTTGGCGATACGGATATGTAGATCTCCTACCTTTGTAACCGACTCTGTGTAACCCTAGCCCTCTCCGGTGTCTATATAAACCGAATGGCCTTAGTCCATAGGACGAACAACAATCATACCATAGGCTAGCTTCTAGGGTTTAGCCTCCTTGATCTCGTGGTAGATCTACTCTTGTAATCCACATCATCAATATTAATCAAGCAAGACATAGGGTTTTACCTCCATCAAGAGGGCCCGAACCTGGGTAAAAACATCGTGTCCCTCGTCTCCTGTTACCATCCGCCTAGACGCACAGTTCGGGACCCCCTACCCGAGATCCGCCGGTTTTGACACCGACAGTGGGTGTTTAAGCAGGCCAGCAAGTTGAACGCCGAATAAAAGGAAAAGGGGCTGCATAGCAATGACGACGAGGAGCCCCGGCCGCCGAACACAGGAGGACAGAAGAAATTCCCTCCCCAGGTGAAAACGGTGAATATGATATACGCAACCCATATTCCCAAAAGGGAACGGAAGCGTGCACTACGGGACGTCTATGCGATGGAGCTAGTCGCCCCAAAGTTCAACCCATGGTCCTCTTGTCTGATCACTTTCGATCGCAGGGACCATCCTACCAGTATCCATCATGGCGGTTCGGCCGCATTGGTCCTTGACCCAATCATTGACGGATTCCACCTCACACGAGTCCTTATGGACGGTGGCAGCAGCCTGAACCTACTTTATCAGGATACAGTGCGCAAAATGGGCATCAATCCCTCAAGGATCAAACCCACCAAAACCACCTTTAAAGGTGTAATACTAGGTGTAGAGGCCTGTTGTACGGGCTCAATCACATTGGAAGTAGTCTTCGGATCTCCGGACAACTTCTGAAGCAGGGATTTAATCTTTGATATCGTCCCCTTCCGTAGTGGTTATCACGCCCTACTAGGACAAACCGCATTCGCTCCATTCAATGCGGTGCCGCACTACACATACCTCAAGCTCAAGATGCCAAAACCCCGCGGGGTTATAACAGTCAATGGAAACACATAGCGCTCGCTCCGTACGGAGGAACACACTGCGGCCCTCGCGGCAGAAGTACAAATCGGCCTTCTTAGGCAAACAGCCAATTCAGCGATGAAGAACCCGGACACCGTCAAGCGAGTCCGGAGTACCCCGTAGCAGGATCATCCAGCATGTCTAGAGCTCGACTAGCAATTCAGCCTCCGTCCTAGTACCAGTCAAGCGACGAAGTTCGTGCCGCGCGTACATAATTACACACTAAAAATACCATGGGCACAGGCGGAGGCATAACTATGATGTGGTCCACAATGCGGCTCAACCGCCCTAGGACCCGTATTCCTTCATCATTTTCTTTCTTTCAGGACCCAATTTTTTGGAAGCCCTTTCAGATGGCCAGATTATTGGACTCATCACGGGAGGGAAAACCCAAGGAGGTAAGAAGCTTTGACACATAATGGAACAACCAGGCGGTCTTTGATAGCGATTGTTATACCTGTTTTATATACCCACACGCAGCTTACCCTTGGTTAGGACATGTTAAATAGTCCTATTTTGCTTATTACACCACTTGTATACACACGCTTTGACATATCATTTGAATAACAATGGAAGAAACATACAGCGTCAACTTATCATTACATTTTCTTCATCCTTTTTCTTGATTGCTTATTTTAAATTGCATCCGTACACTCTGGTACGTTCAGTTCGCCAGGGGCTTTAGTGTACCCCATAACACAGCAAGAAAAGTCCGAACACTTTGGACAGTGCGGCACCCCGAACTTATAGCATTATATGCATCAGCTCCGAATCATGTCTTGGGTCAATAGTTGGGTTTGCCCGGCTCCCTTGTTTTGGTGCCTTACGTTTTGCTATATCGGGTAAGGTAGCGCAGGGAGAACTACTGCGATTGTTTCCGGTTCTTGCGGACGAGCACCTCAGTAGAGAAAGCCGAAAACTGACTGTCATGATGCGGCGAGAGCTGGTCGCTGTTCGAGAGGTCTCAAATCCTTAAAGATTTTTTCCGCTTCGGGCAAGGAATCGGCCTTGTCCTATTTAGGCATGTATAGCGCCCCAACTTCGGCCTTCCGAATACTAGGCGATTCGCCAAAATTTAAAATTGTAGACTTCTATGGCTAAGTGAGAGTGATAAAGCTGTATAGTTCGATTGCCTTGTTCGCTGTGCTAAACACCTCCTTAAAGGACCAAAGATTTGGATTAAGAGTGTTTAGATTTATCCCAAACACCTCGGTACTAGCTTCATGGGGGCGGAAGCCGACGACTGACCAACTCTCAGATTTTATAAATGACCGCACAGAAGGTAATATTTTAAATCAACAAGTGTTACATAACGCACATGAACTTGTTTTTCATATTACAGGATGACATGAGTACATTTCGCTCAAATATTACATCCTTAGCACATTCATCCGCCACAAGGCGGTCACCCTTCAAGACACCGTCATAATACTTCTCAGGGTAACGATGCTCCTTGCCCTTTGGCGGCCCCTCCGTCACCAGCTTCTCGGCGTCCATCTTAGCCCAGTGCACTTTCGCACGGGCAAAGGCCTTGCGTGCACCTTCAATGCAGACGGACCGCTTAATGACTTCAAGCCGCGGACAGGCATTCACCATACAAGGCCGAAGTAGCTGTCGGGAAGGGGCTCGCCAGGCCACAGCCGGACTATAAAGTCCTTCATGGCCAGTTCGGCCGCCTTCTCTAGGTCGGTCAGATGCTTTAGCTGGTCACTCAAGGACAACGGATGTTCGGCCCCAATATACTGGGACAAGAACAACTTCTCCATCGAGCTCCCTTCTTCAGCACGGTAGAACTCCGCGGCATCCAATATGCTGCACGGCAGATCGGCGAACGCTCCTAGAGAGCTCCGAATTCGGGTAAGTAAAAGGAAAGACTCCTCCACATGCTTGCTTCACATAATGAATGCCTTACCCGCCACTATCTTCTTGGACGCCTGGATCTTTTGGAGGGCCTTTTGGGCTTTGGCCTTGGCGTCTTGCACACTCTGGAGGGCCTTCGCAAGCTCAGACTCTTGCGTCTTGGAGTCATGCTCCAAGGACTCGTATTTTCTGACGAAGTCTTGGAGCTCTTGCTGGACCTCATTTACCCGAGCATCTTGCTTCTCGCGCTCGGTGCACTCCTTGGCCGCCTTGTCTTCGGCCTCGTACAACACTTTCTTAAGGGCCGCCACTTCGGTCGTGGCCCCTATTAAAATTCATGTTGCTTCTATTAGCATCAGCGATTTCCTTTTATATGACACACGGACGGGGTATCACTTACCTTTCTTCTCCTCGAGCAGCCTCTTCACGAGGTCGAGCTCTTCCTGGGCCTGCCCCAGGTCCCGCTTCAGTCTGAAGACCTCCGCAGTGCGGGCGGCAGCGGCCAGTAGCGACGCCTGCTTGTTCACATACACATAATATGATTAGACTCCTGCGGATGTTTTCGATCCTCTATTTGGCCTTTCTTTCCGGACTCCTAACAGAGCATCAGGGGCTACTATCTATGCTATGATATTTTCAAATAATGTGATTACTTTCCTCAAAGCCTGTTAGGAGGCTGGCGCAGGCTTCGGTCAATCCACTTTTGGCGGACCGAACCTTCTCAATCACCGTACTCATAAGAGTACGGTGCTCTTCGTCAATGGAAGCGCCATGAAGCGCTTCCAACAATGTGTTTGATGCCTCTGGTTGGACAGCGGTCATCATAACATGCGGCTCACCCTCCTTAGCGAGGGGCTGCCTACCTGAATTCGGAACCATTCGAGGTTCCGACGCAGTATCCAGCTGGGAGCTGGGCTTGCTGCAGCCCCCGTCATTAAGACTCATGGGGGTCTTCCCCCCCATGAGCCCAACGTATGGGATTTTGCCTTGGGGCGTGTCTAGAATCATCTCCTACTACTCCGGTATCCTCTGGGACAACACCTCAGTGTCGTCCACGGGCCGGGGGGAGGTGGCCGTCAGGAGCGAATAGCTATTCATCTCCGACTGACTCAGAGACCCGTCCGAGGAGGATACGTCGATGTGGGCTTTGGACGGACGACACGATCATGTTTAAACATGATAAGAAGCAATAAAGTGAAACATACTGGAAGCATTGTAGTATCCGGATACTTACGACTTTGCTCAGGGCTTGTCCCTGGGCAGCCACTCCTCGTTGCTGTAGGCGGCGGTTGTGGATTGATCCGGAGGGAGGGTCCTTCCCATCTTGGACCCCTCGGCCTCCCCAGATGAGGCGGCCTTCCTTTTCTTCTCCTCCTTGGTTGGGGGAGGAATTTCCTCTGCCTCCTCATCGTCTTCGTTGGAGGAGGGTGCCTTGGCGTCTTCAGACGATGTGTCCGATACAGCCTTGCGCCGGAGACCTTTCCTGGTCCCCGTGGCCTTCTTCTTGGCCTTCTTCTCCGGCACCTTGTAGGGTGCTGGAACCAACATCTCTGTCAGGAGAACGGTTGCTGGATCTTCAGGTAGCGGAGCCGGACAATCGATCCGCTCCGCTGTCGCCACATAGTCCTGTTTAATCAGCGGGGTGGCATAAATTCCTCCCACAAATATACTGGGAGAGACACATCTTCTGAAATATAGAAAACTTACCAGATTGGCGGGGCGCTTTGCGCTGAGTCCGCGGTCCTCGGTAGTGGGAGGAGGTACTTCGGCGGCTTTGAACAGCACCTTCCAGACATCTTTGTGCATCGTGTTGAAGAGCTCTCGCAGCATCTGGTGTATGGCCAAATCGAACTCCCACATATTGAACGCCCGTCTTTGACACGGGAGGATCCGGCGGAAGAGCATGACCTGGACCATGTTGACAAGCTTGATCTTCTTGCCTATCATATTTTTGATACAGTTATGGAGTCCGGTCAGCTCCGCAGGTGCACCCCAGGCCAAGCCCTTCTTTTCCCAGGAGGTGAGCCGCATGGGGATGCCGGATCAGAATTCGGGGGCCACCGCCCAATCGGCGTCGCGCAGCTCGGTGATGTAGAACCACCCCGATTGCCACCCCTTCACGGTCTCCATGAAGGAGCCTTCAAGCCAGGTGACGTTGGGCATTTTGCCCACCATGGCACCTCCGCGCTCCGCTTGCTGGCCGCCCACTATCTTCGGCTTCATGTTGAAGATCTTCAACCACATGCCAAAGTGGGGCTTGATGCGGAGGAAGGCCTCACACATGATGATAAACGCCGAGATGTTGAGGACGAAATTTGGGGCCAGATCATGAAAATCTAGCCCATAGTAAAACATGGGCCCGCGAACAAACGGGTGGAGGGGAAATCCCAGTCCGTGGACGAAGTGGGGGAGAAATACAACCCTCTCATGGGGTTCCGGAGTGGGGATGATCTGCCATTCGTCCGGGAGCCGGTGCATGATGTCTGCGGCTAAGTACCCGGCCTCCCGAAGCTTCGTAATGTCCTCCTCCATGACAGAGGAGGCCATTGTAACGCCTCTGATTCGATGCGCCAGGTGTCTGCCAGTTATTCGCCGTAGTTTCCATGTCATTTGCTTGCATGTTGCATTTTGCCATGTCATCATCTGCATTTCATCTGCATGTTTTTCAAAACTTGCATCCGTTCGGGTTCTCCCGGTTCTCTCCGTTGTCTGTTCGGAGTCCAGACCTCTCGCGCGCGCCTGTCGTCCCCTCTCAGACCTTGTTTCATGAGAGGATTAAAAAAAACTTTCTCGGAATGGTCCAAGGTTTGCCAAGCAGCCTTGGTATAGCACCGGTAGACCGCCTGTCAAGTTTCGTGCCATTTGGACTCCGTTTGATACTCCAACGGTTAACTGGGTAACCGTAAACCCCTCTCTCTTTGCAGCCCAGCCCCTCTTCACCACAGCCCAATAACCCATCTAAGTCACCTCCATGCTCTCGGTCGTTCGATCACGATCGTGTGGGCAAAAACCGCTCCTCATTTGGAGCCTCCTAGCCCCCTCTACCTATATATTTGTGCCTCCCCCCAAAAATCCCGGACGAACCCTAGCCCTCTCCCTCCTCCCGCCGCCGCACATGTCCGTCCGCAGCCAGACGTGTCCGCCGCCGCGCCCCAGCCGCTCCAGAGCTGCCACGTGGCGCGCCGCCGCCGCCCTCCGTGCTAGCCTGCGCGGCCCGTCCCCGGCCCCCGCGGCCCGATCCGCGCCCCGCGCGCCGCCCCGCCTCTCCGCCGCCGCCTGCGGCCCGAGCCGGCCCCGCGCCGCCTGGCCACGCCCCGCCGCCTGGCCACGACGGCCGCGCCCCTCCCTCCGCCGCAGGGGCCTCGCCTCCGCCGCCCGTCTCCGCCCGCCGCCGCCGGCAACCGCGCGCCTCGGTCTCCCTCTGCGCCGTCGCCTCTCCCTCACCTCACCGGATCCGACCGGCCCCATCTCCGGAGAGCTCTTCTCCCACTCCGGCGAGCCCAGCCCACCTCAGGACCCGCGCTGCCCGATCCAGATCTAGAGAGGTTGACTTCCCCCCCTCCGTTTTCTGCTGTCCCGAAATTCTAATGGTATGTTGCTCTGTTCATCGCATAATAACTCTCCACCCGTAGCTCCGTTTCATGCGCACGATATATCAAAATGTTCAGCAGGAGATGCTCTTCACTTAATTCCAATGTGCCATGCTTGTTTGAGATCATCTGGATGCCTGAATCATCGTTGCAAGAGTGCTATATGATGTTGACTGCTGTCTGTTAACAGAACTTGATGTTTTGTCATTTTTGTTGCATCTGATGTGTGCATCCTATGAGCATGAGCTCTAAATGTGTTTTAAACTATGACATGCCATATTTGTAGGGGTTCCATCCATGTATTTTTGTGAGTTGTTAGTGAGTGCGTCAAGCTTGTTAAGTAGGGTACTTGCTGTTGCTGTTTTGCTAGGCCGAATCTGTTATTTCGTGATGCTATGTAAACCTGCTGCTACAAGTCATTCTTTGCATAATCTGGAGATATTCACTAAGGATGTTTTGTTAACAATGTCATGCTATATCCATCCATGCCCCTGGTTGCATTTATAGACTGCTTTAGCTTGTTGTAATCTTGCTCTCAAATTGCTAAATAATGTTGCTGTCAGCCTGTTAACATTAAGTTCAGTTTTGCCATGAGCTTTGCTGGTGATCCATGCACCCTATGAAGTTGCTCTTGCCATGCTTAGCTTCGTAAACATGTCCTATGAATGTTAGTTTCCTTGTCATGCCATGTAATGCTCTGTGGTGAGTGGTACAAGCTCACCAACATGCCTACTTATTGTTGTTCCTGCCATGTTTGAATCTGTCATATCATTTGCCATGTTTACATGGGTGCCATCATATCTTCTGGTCCATTTTGGCTCATGGTCAGTAAAGGACTTTTGTTATATGCATTTATTAGTATCATGCCATGCCTTAATTTTCTATGATAAGTTCCTGTAGCATGTTGTTTGATAGCTCTAAACCTTGCAACCTGATGTTATTTCTGCAAAGTCTGAAACTGTTATTATTTGCAATCTTGCCATGTCTTTTTGAGCATGTTCTAGTGATTTCTGGAGATAGCTCAGTGTTCATGTTTTGTTATGCTTTACCTGTACATCATGCCCATGCCTTTTGTTCTTATGTTGAGGTGCTGTAGCTTATTGTTTTGATGCTTGCAAGATGCCTAGTTGCTGTTTTGGACATCTTGTCCTTTGACCTTGTATAGAGTGTATGTGTTGAACCGTTCCTTCATTTTGAGTGTGATCTATATGAAACTTGCTTAGTTTTGCTTGTAGTTTCATATTATCATGTTGCATCCTTGTTTTGGTGTGTTTGCTTGATGTTTGAATGCATTTTGCATCAATGCCATGCTTAACTTGTTTTGCTCATATCTTCTAGGCCGTAGCTCCAAATCTAATGAACTTTATATGTAACTTGACTAGAATCTCGTGTAGATCATCTTGGTGCATCTTAACTTGCTGTTTAACAACTTGAACATAAGGTTTATTCAGATCTGGACCAATTTTGAAATTTGCATATGAGGACTTACCAGAATTGTTATATGTTGTTTCCGGCCTCATTTAAACTTGCTTTGATGTGTTGCTCTTGTATGCATCATCTCTTGCCATGAGTAGCTTCATGTAGTCTTGTCTTGCATCATAATTGTTTGTGCATCATGTCGTGTTCATGTGTGGTGTGTTTACCATGTTGTGTGCTTCTTCTCGATAGTTCCCGTTTCGTTGCGATCGCGAGGATTCGTTCGTCTACGCTTGGTTCGTCTTCGTGGCTTCATCTTCTTCATGGACTCGTTCTTCTTCCTTGCGGGATTTCAGGCAAGATGACTGCTACCATGGATCTCACTACTATCATTTCTATGCTAGTTGCTTCGTTCTATCGCTTTGCTGCGCTACCTATCACTTGCTCATCAATCCTCCCAAATTGCCATGTCAGCCTCTAACCTTTACATCCTTCCTAGCAAACCATTGTTTGGCTATGTTACCGCTTTGCTCAGCCCCTCTTATAGCATTGCTAGTTGTAGGTGAAGTTGAAGATTGCTCCATGGTGGACAGGATTATGTTGGGATATCACAATATCTCTTATTTAATTAATGCATCTATATACTTGGTAAAGGGTGGAAGACTCGGCCTTATGCCTGCTGTTTTGTTCCACTCTTGCCGCCCTAGTTTCCGTCATACCGGTGTTATGTTCCTGGATTTTGCATTCCTTACGCGGTTGGGTGATTGATGGGACCCCCTTGACAGTTTGCTTTGAATAAAACTCCTCCAGCAAGGCCCAACCTTGGTTTTACCATTTGCCTCACCTAGCCCTTTTTCCCTTGGGTTTCCGAAGCCCAAGGGTCATCTTTATTTACCCCTCGGGCCAGTGCTCCTCCGAGTGTTGGTCCAAACTAGAGCACCGCGTGGGGCCATTCCTTGGCAACTTGGGTTAAGTCGGTTCCTGTACACTTCGCTTATCTGGTGTGCCCTGAGAACGAGATATGTGCAGCTCCTATCGGGATTTGTCGGCACATCGGGCGGCTTTGCTGGTCTTGTTTTACCATTGTCGAAATGTCTTGTAAACCGGGATTTTGAGTCTGATCGGGTCTTCCTAGGAGAAGGTATATCCTTTGTTGATCGTGAGAGATTATCATGGGCGAAGTTGGGACACCCCTGCAGGGTATAAACTTTCGAAAGTCGTGCCCACGGTTATGGGCAGATGGGAATTTGTTAATGTCCGGTTGTAGATAACTCGACACCAGATCCAAATTAAAATGGATCAACTGTGTGTGTAGCCGTGAGGGTCTCTTTTCGGCGGAGTCCGGGAAGTGAACACGGTTTTGGGTTATGTTTGATGTAAGTAGGAGTTCAGGATCACTTCTTGATCATTGCTAGTTTCACGACCGTTCCATTTGCTCTCTTCTCGCTCTTATTTGCGTATGTTAGCCACCATATTTGCTTAGTCGCTGCTGCAACCTCACCACTTTACCCCTTCCTTTCCCATTAAGCTTTGCTAGTCTTGATACCCATGGTAATGGGATTGCTGAGTCCTCGTGGCTCACAGATTACTACAACACCAGTTGCAGGTGCAGGTTATGCGATGATCATGACGCGAGAGCGATGTTTGCTTGTTTTGGAGTTCTTCTTCTACTTCTTATTCGATTAGGGGATAGGTTCCAGGTCGGCAGTCTGGGCTAGCAGGGTGGATGTCGTTTGAGTTTCTGTTTGTGTTTCATCCGTAGTCGGATGATGTATTGTGTATGATGTATTGTTGTATTCATGTGGCATTGTATGCCTCTTGTATGTATCCCCATCTATTATGTATTGTTGATGTAATGATATCCACCTTGCAAAAGCATTTCAATATGCGGTTCTATCCTTGGTGGGACCTTCGAGTCTCTTTAGGATAGTATCGCATATTGGGCGTGACAAGTTGGTATCAGAGCCTCGACCGACCCTAGGAGCCCCCCTTGATTGATCGTGTAGTTTGGCCGTTCTTGAGTCTAGACGAAAACTGTTTTTGGAGTCTAGTTATATGGGAGAGTAGGAATTCTTTTTACTCCTCAGCCCCTTCGTCACTCCAGTAAGTAATCTTGACATAGGTGTTTTGAATTACTCCTCTTCCCCTTCCAAATTTTCTTTAGGATCACACAGTTGGTTTTCCGGTCGTTGGTTCTCTTCTCTTTTCATCCGGTGCATTTCTCGTCAAGTTGACTCAAGCCTCTTCATCTTTGAGTTCAATCCTCAGTTGTTTTCTTTTCCCACCCGCCCACCCTTTTTCTTCTCGGAGCCGGAGTCCGTAATCGAGTATCCATCCTACTCGTGCAAAGTCTTTGCTTTCTTTCCTCAATTATTTCAACCGGTGTTTTCTCTTTAAGATATTCGTTGGTTCCCCCTTCCAAGTTGCCTTTGTTTTTCCCGCCCTCCCTCCCTTCTTCTTCCCGGAGTCTGAGTCTGTTTTGAGCATCAATTTCATTCGTGTGGAGCCTCTTCAGTCTTCCCTCAATCACTTCAACCGGTGAATTCTCTTTTATTCGACATTCTTCATCTCTTTTCGGTGGACTTAATTCAAGTTTTTCGGGTTGATCACATTCTTTTCCTTGGATCAAGTGTTTTCCCTGCTCGTTCGCCTCTCGCCAGTTTATCCTTCCGGAGTGTTCAAGACATCTCAGGAGATTCGTCTGTGTTCCAATTAATTCGAGGTTATCACCTCATTCAAATATTTTAATCATTCCGGTGCATCATCTCCTCTTAAATCCTTTTCAACGATGTTTTCTTTTAGTGGGCCCTAACCCACATGTCTTTTTCCAGGATCTTACCTGACTCTTCTAATTCCCCCGGAGTTATTCTCAATTCTTTTCAAGTGTGACGTAAGAATGGATCCCATCAGTCACATGCCTTCTCCAAGATCTCTTTCAAATTCTTTTCATTGTTGGCTCAACCTCTTCGCTTGTCATTCTCCTGGAGTATCTCAGTAATTTTGGTGGTGTTTTCCATCATCATTTGAAGATAGAAGAAGAGTTTTTCCTCTAAATCTTTCCCGTTCTCTCGAAGTTTCGTGGTTCTAGCTTCATATCATCCTCTCGAATTATTTCAGTTTGTCAGATATTCTTTCTTACCCATCCGAAGTATTTCAGGAGTTGATTTCTTTTTCGTTTCAGCGGAGGACATCATTCCAGCTATCGTTCTCTATTTATCCGGGCGCTTCGTTCAAATGTTCGTTAATCAGCTCGAGTTCTTCCCGTTCTCTTGCATCTAAATCCCCTCTAGCATATTTGTTCTTCTAATTCTTCCCGGTGATTCATTCTCTTTCATCAGCCATTTTTTCTAATTTTAACGGTGGTTCGTTCAAGATTCTTTTTCCTTGATTATCATTTTAATTCATTCATTCTTTTCAATCCTACCGGTAGTTCATGAAGACCTTCTCAAGTTTGCGATATGTCACTTCTCAATCCTTTTCAAGAAGAATAAGTAGTATGCAAAATCCATTGCTTGTCATCAATTTGTTTTGATGAAGGATAAGCATACAATAAATCTTATTCTTATTTCCTCAAAGTGATCAATCTTTTTCTTCGGAGTTTGTTCTTTGTGAATAAATTCTAGGTCCAAGTGTTTTCATCTTTTCTTTTCCGGAGTTCAAATTTCCTCGGCCATTTCGTCGAAACCCCCATCTAAATCATCACCAGGCTCATCTTATTCTTTCATCCTTCATTCTATCTCATCTTCCTCTCGTCACCAAAGTTCTTCATGGTGGTTCTTCATGATTTAATTCATTCCTCAAGTGTTCATCAAGATTCTTATCGAAGGAGCTCAAGTATCTTTCCTTCTTGCTTTTCGAAGTGCAATGAATTCTCCGAATTCTTTTGAAGTGGAGTTTTGCATGTCTTCATTCTTCTCAGCTATCCAATCATTTCCGTTTGTGGCCGGTTATCACCTTATGTTCTTGAGATGTTACCGATAAGATCACAACAAGCTTATTCTTTTGTGGTTGATTTTCCTCAACAACTCCGTTCAATCCTTCCTTCTAAGTTCCTTTCATTCCACTACTTCCATTCTTCCGGAGGCTTTGCGTTCTTCATCTCATCAAGTGCCATCCCATCTTGTGAAGTTCATTTCTATTCCTTCCATTTTCAGCCGGAGTGCTGCCTAAATCCTTTTAGTCTTATTCATTTCTTATTTCGTTCTAACCGGAGTGGTTTCATAGTCTATATGATTCCATGAGCTTTCGATTCCCATCATTCTCATCGCTCCTCTCTTCTTCTCGAGTGCTCTTGATTCTTTGCTTCTTCTATTGAGTTCTTATTTCATCTCTTCCTCTTTCCCTTCTGTCTCGGTCCTAAGATCTCGGGACGAGATCTCTTATTAGTGGAGGAGTGTTGTAACGCCCCGGATTCGATGCGCCAGGTGTCTGCCAGTTATTCGCCGTAGTTGCCATGTCATTTGTGTAGGACCTTGAAGTATGTCTAGAGGGGGGGGGGTGATTAGACTACTTGACCAATAAAAACTTAACCTTTTCCCAATTTTAGAGTTTGGCAGATTTTAGCTATTTTAGGAGAAGTCAAGCAATCATCACACAATACAAGCAAGCATGCAAAGAGTGTATAGGCAGCGGAAATTAAAGCATGCAACTTGCAAGAAAGTAAAGGGAAGGGTTTGGAGGATTCAAACGCAATTGGAGACACGGATGTTTTTGGCGTGGTTCCGATAGGTGGTGCTATCGTACATCCACGTTGATGGAGACTTCAACCCACGAAGCGTAACGGCTGCGCGAGTCCACGGAGGGCTCCACCCACGAAGTGTCCATGAAGAAGCAACCTTGTCTATCCCACCATGGCCGTCGCCCACGAAGGACTTGCCTCACTAGCGGTAGATCTTCACGAAGTAGGTGATCTCCTTGCCCTTACAAACTCCTTGGTTCAACTCCACAATCTTGTCGGAGGCTCCCAAGTGACACCTAGCCAATCTAGGAGACACCACTCTCCAAGAAGTAACAAATGGTGCGTTGATGATGAACTCCTTGCTCTTGTGCTTCAAATGATAGTCACCCCAACACTCAACTCTCTCTCATAGGATTTGGATCTGGTGGAAAGAGGATTTGAGTGGAAAGCAACTTGGGGAAGGCTAGAGATCAAGATTCATATGGTAGGAATGGAATATCTTGGCCTCAACACATGAGTAGGTGGTTCTTCTCTCAGAAATGGTAAGTTGGAAGTGTAGGTTTAGTCTGATGGCTCTCTCCACGAATGAAGAGGAGGTGGAGGGGTATATATAGCCTCCACACAAAATCTAACCGTTACACACAATTTACCAAACTCGGTGGGACCGAATAGTTAAACTCGGTCGGACCGATTTAGTAAACCTAGTGAACGTTAGTGATTTTCGGTGGGACCGACATGCATCTCGGTGAGACTGATTCTGTTAGGGTTAGGGCATAACGTAATCTCGGTAAGACCGATTACACAAACTTGGTAAGACCGATTTTGGTAATAAGCTTTCTAGAGAGTTGGTCAGGTAAACTCGGTGGGACTGATTTGCTCTTTTCGGTGAGACCGAAATGTTACAAAAAGGAAACAGAGAGTTTACATTGCAATCTCGGCGGGACCGATCGCTCATTTTGGTTAGACCGAAACGTTACGAAGGGAAACAGAGAGATTACAATCCCATCTCGGTGAGACCGAGATCCCTATCAGTAAGACCGATTTGCTTAGGGTTTGTGACAGTGGCTATGACTTTTGGAATCGGTGGCGCCGGATTGAAAGAATCGGTGTGACCGATTTTGGCTTTAGGTTTAGGTCATTTGTGGATGTGGAAAGTAGTTGAGGGTTTTGGAGCATATCACTAAGCACATGAAGCAAGAGGCTCATTAAGCAACACCTCATCCCTTCGTGATAGTATTGGCTTTTCCTATAGACTCAATGTGATCTTGGATCACTAAAATGTAAAATGAAGAGTCTTGAGCTTTTGAGCTTGAGCCAATCCTTTGTCCTTAGTATTTTGAGGGATCCACTTTCATCATCCATGCCATGCCATTCATTGAGCTTTCCTGAAATAATAGTCTTGGAATAGCATTAGCTCAATGAGCTATATGTTGTTATGAATTACCAAAACCACCTAGGGATAGTTGCACTTTCAATCTCCCCCTTTTTGGTAATTGATGACAACATATAGATCAAAGCTTCGACAAATGATAATAACATTTAAATAACATCGTCGCTTTGAGAAGTATGTGATAAGCAAGAGCTCCCCCTAAATTTGTGCATAGTTTTAGATTTGCTTTGGACTGCAAATGCACAATGAATTAGGCTCATGGGTTACTCTTCCATGTCACATACATCTTGGTGGAGCGCTCAAAATAATAAACAATGAATACATGCACTCATCACCAAGCATAGTGAGTGATCACATAAGATAGATAAGATAATATCAAGCATGCATAAGTGTAGCTTATGATCAAACACATGATCATCAATGTCTCACAAGCATAGTATCTCAACCAAAAGCAAACAAACACCAAAAGCAAGAGAGAACAAAAGCAACACTCTCTCTCTCGAAGCCTATGATCTATACATTTTTCTCCCCCTTTGGCAACAAGTTACCAAAAAGTTCATAGAAAATGCATAGTGCTAGATCGACTCTCAGGCTTGATCTTCTGGTGGTGGTGTCCTGATGACTCCAAGGACGAAGGCTTCAGTTGATGTAGAGGGTGCTGGAGTTGATGCTGAAGCTGGTTGCACTGGAGCTGAAGGGGCAGTAGCTGGTGCTGAAGTTGTTGCTCTAGTGTCTGTCACTGGCTCTGCAACTGACCTCTGGGCTCTGGGCACTCTGGCAAACACATTGGTGGTTGTCTTGCCCTTCCTCTCCTGCATGTCATCCTGCAGCTGCTCCACAACTGACTGAATCTCAGTTACCTTGACATCTAGATCATAGAATTTTTGTTCCATGATTCTTTCCAGGCTCTCCTGGTTTTGAGTTAGGGTGGCCAACCCCTTCTCAATCCTCAGAGATGATGCTATCAAGTAACCAAGCTGCTCCTGTTTGGTTTTCAAGAAATATTCAGATGCCTCCTCTTGAGTTGGCATCTTGGCAGCCTTCTCCTCCTTGCCTTTCTCTTCTTCTCCTGAGCTTGAACTGATGATGGATCATCTTCATTCATGACAACCTCATTGTCCTCAAAGTCTGGATAAAGTGGAAAGTGTTCCTTATCCAACTGATATTTTCCAGTTCCCATCTTTGAGTTGATCAATTCCTGAATCTGAGGTGCATATCCACAGCTCCTCTTCCGATCTGCTGCAGTCCTCTTGATAGTTTCAACTATAAGGCTCATGACTTTGAATATTTGTGGCACATCAAATAAATGCAACATATTGATGGCATGCCCTCTGATCATGTTATGGTCACCTGACTTGGGCAATAGAGTGTGCCTTAGAATCCAATTGATAGTAGCCAACCCTGACAGCAGAAAGTGAACTGATCCAAAAGAGAAAATCTCTAGGGCTTTGTCTGGGATCTCCTTGTACATGTGAGCCACGGTATTGTGTCCCATCTTCTTCTTTGCATAAATGTCCATATCATCATCATTTTCCTTTGGGGCATTGATCAGACTTGCCCATTCTTCAACAGTGGATTGGTACCTTGTACCTTCAGACATCCAAACAATTCTCCCATCTGGGTAAAAATGTGCTGTGGAGTAGAATTGCATGATAAGTTCATCATTCCAATTTGTGAGCTTTATCCCAACAAAATCTACAACTCCATAGCCAACAAAGTTGTCTTGCACTCCAGGATAGTGCTGTTCATTCTCCTTGATGTATTTCCAGTCAACCCACCTCATGTCACAAACTATGGGCTTCTTGTCCAATAAGATTGTCTCATAGAAGTCCTGCTATTCCTTTGTATGGAACCTGTAATCAACATCAGTTCTTCTCCTTGTGGCATATGGATCTGCTATTCTCCACAGTCTCAGCCCTGAATCCTTCCTGATTTTGATGTCCTCAGCCACAGGATGAGCATCATTGTGGTCTGGTATCTTGGGCTTTAGCTTTCTTAGAACCTGTCCTTCTTCATCTTCCTCCTCAGCAACATTGGGCACTGGGGCCTTGTTCTTCTCAGCAGCTGGAATACTCCTGGTATTCCTCTTTGGTGCAGACTTGGCCGTGGGGGCAGCTTTGGGTGCTTCCTTGGGCTTAGATGTTGCAGCCCCTGATCTGATTGCATCACCCATAAGCTTAGGTGCCTTTGGTGCTGGTGCAGCAAGTTCTTCCTCTTCCATCATGGAAGGTTGCCCAACAACTCTGGCCATGGTCCTCTTGACCCTTTCCTTCCTCTTCTTGCTTTCATTAGTTGGCTCTTTGGGATCAGGATTTTCAGGCAGTTGAGTTGGTGCTCTGGCCTTAGGCATAGGTTGCCTTCTTGCAGGCCTTTTAATCTTCATGCCTGGCTTTATATCCTTTGCTGAGCCATATTCCTTCTTGAGCACCACTTTCTTGGAAGTAGCCTCATCTTCCTCAGCCTTGTAGTCTTCATCCTCTTCATCCTCTGAATCTGAAGTTCTTTTCCTCCTTTGCTTAGTTGCAGCCTTAGGCAAATTGCTAGGAGTACTTCTGCTCCCTTCATCTAAAGTACTGGAGGGACTAGTGCCCTCACTCAAGTCCATCTGCTCTTCTGGCCTGTTCTGGCTGTCACTTTGATCAGACATACTGCAAAAGCTGACTGCTGACCCTGTGAAGAGTTATAGATGAGATAGAAAAGATGAGCATCACAAAATGCAGAGGTTTTTGCAAAAGAATGACTCAAAAGTTCAGTTTTAGTTTTCCACAAAAAGCATTTCGGATCCACCGATTTTCAAACTCGGTGATACCGAAGCAGTTTTGGAAACTAAACTGATGATCTCGGTTGGACCGAGTTTCAGTTTGGTGGTACCGAGACTGCTAGAGTTTCACAGAATCCTCAAATCGGTTGCACCGATTAGTAATTCTCGGTCAGACCGAGAGTCACTAGTGCAATGGCATAAGCCAAATCGGTGAGACCGAGTTTTTCAACTCGGTGGGTCCGACGGTGAAAACCTAAACCTAAAAATTCGAATCACATCTAATCTATGAACTACTTTGGCTGGATAGAAGGGTTTCAATTGTGGCAAGAATCAATATGAAAGCAATGTGCTAGGAATCAGACGTGGATAGCACAAATATCAAGTCCATACCCTAACTTGGCGATGGACTTGCTACGGCGGCAACGGCGGGGACGAAATCCGTTGACGGTGGCGAAGACCAGCGACAGGAGGCTGCTGGCGACGAGGAGACGATCCGGAGACCACGATGGCAGAGCGAGCTGTTGCGCGGGCGAAGGGTTTCGGAGAAATTTCCAAAATTTTGCCCGTGGCTATATATAGCCCGACCCTGTCGGTGTGACCGAGTGGAACAACTCGGTGGCACCGAGATGCATAACTGTGTTCAGTTATAGCAAATCGGTGAGACCGAAAAGTTCAAATCGGTTGCACCGAGATTGAAAACTCAGATCAACTTGATGATCTCGGTAGGACCGAAATGGAAGGATTGGTCATACCGAGAATCACTAAGAGGTTTTGGAAGTTTAAGTCTATAACGAATCGGGGACTCCGAGTTCTCCTCACGCAGAGTGGTTCGAATCTGACTTGATCAAATTTTGTGATGTAGCATGAATAGAGTTTGAGACGAGAAAAGCATAGATAGCTAAGGAAGGTTCTTAGGCATTCTTGTCCATCCACTTGGCACAAAGAAAGGAACCAAACAATCAAAACAACAAGTGGATGTCCTTGAATGAGTAAAATATGCACCAACATGCTCACACAATAAGATGGCAATTGAAATATGTGGCAAAGCATGCACAACCAATTCTAGCATCTATCAAACAATTGGCGATGACTAGGTCATCTATATATGAGTATATTGACTTAGGAGTCAAATGAGAACATTTGATCATAGGTCATACTCATCGTTTAAGCTCAAGTGGGGTTACCACTTTTACATAATGCATTAATGTGTTCACACCATTAGAGTTGCTTTGACTCAATTCTTAGAGTTAAGCTCCCCCTAGATGTGAGATCCCCCCTTAGAGGGATGAACTAACCTTGGGTTTTGTCGATGATGACTTCATGTAGGTGTTGAAGATGTAGATGCTCAATGTTGATGTAGATCATTTGGAGCAATCCTTTGGAGTGAGTTGCACTTTCAACTTACCTAGATGGGTTAGTCCCACAAGGAACAAACAAGAATATCCATAGACATAGAGTGATGAACACACAAGATGATGTCCATGAAAACATTAGGTTACCTTGTCCCTTGCCTTACCAACATGAGGGTTTGTGACTCCTTGAACTAGTGCAAGATGTGCAGGTTGATTGCACTTGTTCTTGCCAAAATGATATGAGTGAAGAATGTTGGCGGAGTCACCCTCAAGAACTCTCTAGTTCTTCTTCTTCGGGATCCACATCATCTTGATGGGAATCCTTGGAGTTGTAGTTGTACTTGATGAAGTGGAACTTGACGTAGTCTTGGGGACCCACTCGAATGAGGCTTTAGGTGCTTCTTCAAATGCATCAATCTCTTCTTGAAGCTTGTCCTTGCCTTTGTTCTTGTGGTTTTGTGGTGGAAGATCATCTTGAGCTTGTGTCCCCTTGAAGGAAGTAGGATCATACTTCTCTTGTTGAGGAACAAACTTTGTCTTGGGGTATTGATCTTCTTCCCACTCAACTCCATTGGCGTTGAACTTTCGTTCAAAACCAACACCTTGATTCTTCCGGTGCCTTCCTTGCTTGCGTACAATTTCCTCGAATTGCTTACTCCTGGCAAGGCTCTTGTAAACACCTTTCTCTATAATTCCCTTCAATAAACTATTTTCTTGCTCAAGTGTAACTTGGATAAGAGAATCATTAGTGGAATCAAGAGAACTACTAGAAGAAACAATATTGGATTTAACATTATTATTGTTACTACTAGAGGAAGTATCTTTCTTGTACTTGTTACTAGACTTGACTTGAGGCATGTAAGTAGATAAGAGTAAACGCTTGGCAATGTAAGAAGAACTTTTCTTGCGGAGATCATCATTGATTGCCTTTAAGAACTCATGCTCTTGCTCAAGATTGAGCTTTTCAAAGCGTAACTTCTCATGAGCCCTTAAAAGCTCTCGATGATCTTCGAAGATAGTTTCATGAGCCAACTTAAGAGTGTTTAGTTCTTTAGTTATAAGCTCAATTTTCTCCTTATCATTGTCATTCGTTTGATTAGCATGATTAATTGACGTTTCATCATAGTATTCATCACTAGAGTTGTCAACAAGTAAATCATCATCCACAAGCAAGTCATCTTCATCACTATTAAAATCAACATACTCGGGATGTGTTACCTTTGGACCTTTGGCCATGAAGCATCTTCCAATTCCTTCATTTGGTGAATCAAATAGGTCGTAGGAGTTGGTTGACACAAGTGCTAGACCGGCAACACCTTCATCTTGAGTATATTCGGAGTCGGAGTGATAGCTTCTCTCGGAGTGTTTGTCGGAGTCGGAGCCGGAAACCCATTCACCAACATGAGCTTGATGTCTTCGTTTTGTGTAGCTCCTTGATGACTTGTCCTTCCTTTCCGAATCCTTGCTTCTCCGTGAGGGTCTTCGTTCATAACGATCATCTCTACTCCTCCTCTCTCTTGGTGGTGATTCTTCTCTTTTGCTCCTTCTTCTTGGAGAATCTTCTCTTCTTTTGTAGGGTGTCGTACACTCATTGGAGTAGTGTCCAGGCCTCCCACAATTGTAGCAATTGCGCTCTCGACTAGAAGATCTCTTGTCATTGTAAGACCTTGACTTGGAGCTTCTTTCTTTGCTTCTACTCTTGTAGAATTTGTTGAAGTTCTTCACCATTAAGCTCAATTCTTCATTGAAGGTTTGTTTCTCACTTGATGATGTGGGGGCTTCACTTGAGGCTTTGTAAGCACCACTTGACTTGTTGTGAAGTTCCTCCTTATCCTTGAGTGACATCTCATGAGCAACAATCCTTCCAATGACTTCCGTTGGCTTGAGATCTTTGTAGTTTGGCATCATTTGGATCAATGTGCACACGGTATCATACTTTCCATCCAATGCTCTTAGGATTTTCTTGATGATGAATTTGTCGGTCATCTCTTCACTCCCTAAGTCGGCAATCTCATTTGTGATAAGAGCAAGCCTAGAGTACATTTCAGCGACACCTTCACCATCCTTCATTTTGAACTTGTCAAGCTGACTTTGGAGGACAACCAACTTGGATTCCTTGACTCGGTACCTTCGTGCATATCAATCAAAGTATCCCAAATTTCCTTTGCATTCTCAAGATGGCTGATTTTGTTAAATTCTTCGGGGCACAATCCGTTGAAGATGATGTCACATGCTTGAGCGTTGTATTGCAGCATCTTCAATTCTTTCGCATTAGCTTCACGGTTAGGTTCTCTCCCATCGAAGAATTCATCTTGCAAGCCAATACAAATAATTGCCCAAACGGCGGGGTTATGTCCAAGAATATGCATTTTCATCTTATGCTTCCAACTAGCAAAATTAGTACCATCAAAGTAAGGACCTCTACGGTGATAATTTCCCTCGCTAGACGCCATACTCTCCTAGGTTGTGAAACCAAGGCTATGACCACCAAAAGCTATGGAAATCAAAGCAAATGGAGACCAAGGCTCTGATACTACTTGTAGGACCTTGAAGTATGTCTAGAGGGGGGGTGATTAGACTACTTGACCAATAAAAACTTAACCTTTTCCCAATTTTAGAGTTTGGCAGATTTTAGCTATTTTAGGACAAGTCAAGCAATCATCACATAATACAAGCAAGCATGCAAAGAGTGTATAGGCAACGGAAATTAAAGCATGCAACTTGCAAGAAAGTAAAGGGAAGGGTTTGGAGGATTCAAACGCAATTGGAGACACGGATGTTTTTGGCGTGGTTCCGATAGGTGGTGCTATCGTACATCCACGTTGATGGAGACTTCAACCCACGAAGGGTAACGGCTGCGCAAGTCCACACAGGGCTCCACCCACGAAGGGTCCACGAAGAAGCAACCTTGTCTATCCCACCATGGCCGTCGCCCACGAAGGACTTGCCTCACTAGCGGTAGATCTTCACGAAGTAGGCGATCTCCTTGCCCTTACAAACTCCTTGGTTCAACTCCACAATCTTGTCGGAGGCTCCCAAGTGACACCTAGCCAATCTAGGAGACACCACTCTCCAAGAAGTAACAAATGGTGCGTTGATGATGAACTCCTTGCTCTTGTGCTTCAAATGATAGTCTCCCCAACACTCAACTCTCTCTCATAGGATTTGGATCTGGTGGAAAGAGGGTTTGAGTGGAAAGCAACTTGGGGAAGGCTAGAGATCAAGATTCATATGGTAGGAATGGAATATCTTGGCCTCAACACATGAGTAGGTGGTTCTTTCTCAGAAATGGTAAGTTGGAAGTGTAGGTTTAGTCTGATGGCTCTCTCCATGAATGAAGAGGAGGTGGAGGGGTATATATAGCCTCCACACAAAATCTAACCGTTACACACAATTTACCAAACTCGGTGGGACCGAATAGTTAAACTCGGTCGGACCGATTTAGTAAACCTAGTGACCGTTAGTGATTTTCGGTGGGACCGACATGCATCTCGGTGAAACCGATTCTGTTAGGGTTAGGGCATAACGTAATCTTGGTAAGACCGATTACACAAACTTGGTAAGACCGATTTTGGTAATAAGCTTTCCAGAGAGTTGGTCAGGTAAACTCGGTGGGACTGATTTTCTCTTTTCGGTGAGACCGAAATGTTACAAAAAGGAAACAGAGAGTTTACATTGCAATCTCGGCGGGACCGATCGCTCACTTCGTTTAGACCGAAATGTTACGAAGGGAAACAGAGAGATTACAATCCCATCTCGGTGAGACCGAGATCCCTATCGGTAAGACCGATTTTCTTAGGGTTTGTGGCAGTGGCTATGACTTTTGGAATCGGTGGCGCCGGATTGAAAGAATCGGTGTGACCGATTTTGGCTTTAGGTTTAGGTCATTTGTGGATGTGGGAAAGTAGTTGAGGGTTTTGGAGCATATCACTAAGCACATGAAGCAAGAGGCTCATTAAGCAACACCTCATCCCTTCTTGATAGTATTGGCTTTTCCTATAGACTCATTGTGATCTTGGATCACTAAAATGTAAAATGAAGAGTCTTGAGCTTTTAAGCTTGAGCCAATCCTTTGTCCTTAGTATTTTGAGGGATCCACTTTCATCATCCATGCCATGCCATTCATTGAGCTTTCCTGAAACAATAGTCTTGGAATAGCATTAGCTCAATGAGCTATATGTTGTTATGCACTACCAAAACCACCTAGGGATAGTTGCACTTTCAATTTGCTTGCGTGTTGCATTTTTCCATGTCATCATCTGCATTTATCTGCATGTTTTTCAAAACTTGCATCCGTTTGGGTTCTCCCGGTTCTCTGCGTTGTCCGTTCGGAGTCCAGACCTCCCGCGCGCGCCCGTCGTCCCCTCTCAGACCTTGTTTCGTGAGCGGGTTAAAAAAACTTTCTTGGAATGGTCCGAGGTTTGCCAAGCGGCCTTGGTATAGCACCGGTAGACCGCCTGTCAAGTTTCGTGCCATTTGGCGTCCGTTTGATACTCCAACGGTTAACCGGGTAATCGTAAACCCCTCTCTCTTTGTAGCCTAGCCCCTCTTCACCACAGCCTAATAACCCATCTAAGTCACCTCCATGCTCTCGGTCGTACGATCACGATCGTGTGGGCGAAAACCGCTCCTCATTTGGAGCCTATTAGCTCCCTCTACCTATATATTTGTGCCTCCCCCCGAAAATCCCGGATGAACCATAGCCCTCTCCCTCCTCGCGCCGCCGGACATGTCCGCCCGCAGCCGGACGTGTCCGCCGCCGCGCCCCAGCCGCTCTGGAGCCGACACGTGGCGCGCTGCCGCCGCCCTCCGCGCCGGCCAGCGCTGCCCGTCCCGGCCCCCGCGGCCCGAGCCGCGCCCCGCGCGCCGCCCTGCCTCTCCGCCGCCGCCCCGCCGCCTCCCGCGCCAGCGCGTGCCGCACCGCCGCCCATCGACGCCGGTCGCCGCCCGGCCGAGCCCCTTCCTCTGCCGCCGGGGCCTCACCTCTGCCCCCCGTCTCCGCCCGCCGCCGCCTTGCCGGCGCCGGCAACCGCACGCCTGGGCCTCCCTCCGCGTCGTCGCCTCTCCCTCACCTCGCCGGATCCGGCCGGCCCCATCTCCGGCGAGCTCTTCTCCCACTCCGGCGAGCCCAGCCCTCCTCGGGACCCGCGCCGCCCGATCGAGATCTGGAGAGGTTGACTTCCCCCCCTCTGTTTTCTCCTAAGTCCCGAAATTCTAATGATATGTTGCTCTGTTCATCGCATCATAACTCTCCACCCGTAGCTCCATTTCATGTGCACGATATATCAAAATGTTCATCAGGAGATGCTCTTAATTTAGTTACATTGTTCCATGCTTGTTTGAGATCATCTGGATGCCTGAATCATCGTTACAAGAGTGCTATATGATGTTGACTGTTGTCTGTTAACAGAACTTGATGTTTTGTCATTTTTGTTGCATCTGATGTGTGCATCCTATGAGCATGAGCTCTAAATGTGTTTTAAACTATGACATGCCGTATTTATAGGGGTTCCATCCATGTATTTTTGTGAGTTGTGTAGTGAGTGCATCAAGCTTGTTAAGTAGGGTACTTGCTGTTGCTGTTTTGCTAGGTCGAATCTGTTATTTCGTGATGCTATGTAAACCTGCTGCTACAAGTCATTCTTTGCATAATCTGGAGATGTTCACTAAGGATGTTTTGTTAACAATGTCATGATATATCCACCCATGCCCCTGGTTGCATTTATAGACTGCTTTAGCTTGTTGTAATCTTGCTCTCAAATTGCTAAATAATATTACTGTCAGCCTGTTAACATTAAGTTCAGTTTTGCCATGAGCTTTGCTGGTGATCCATGCACCCTATGAAGTTGCTCTTGCCATGCTTAGCTTCGTAAACATGTCCTATGAATGTTAGTTGCCTTGTCATGCCATGTAATGCTCTGTGGTGAGTGGTACAAGCTCACCAACATGCCTACTTATTGTTGTTCCTGCCATGTTTGAATCTGTCATATCATTTGCCATGTTTACATGGGTGCCATCATATCTTCTGGTCCATTTTGGCTCATGGTCAGTAAAGGACTTTTGTTATATGCATTTATTAGTATCATGCCATGCCTTACTTTTCTATGATAAGTTCCTGTAGCATGTTGTTTGATAGCTCTAAACCTTGCAACCTGATGTTATTTCTGCAAAGTCTGAAACTGTTATTATTTGCAATCTTGCCATGTCTTTTTGAGCATGTTCTAGTGATTTCTGGAGATAGCTCAGTGTTCATGTTTTGTTATGCTTTACCTGTACATCATGCCCATGCCTTTTGTTCTTATGTTGAGGTGCTGTAGCTTATTGTTTTGATGCTTGCAAGATGCCTAGTTTCTGTTTTGGACATCTTGTCCTTTGACCTTGTATAGAGTGTATGTGTTGAACCGTTCCTTCGTTTTGAGTGTGATCTATATGAAACTTGCTTAGTTTTGCTTGTAGTTTCATATTATCATGTTGCATCCTTGTTTTGGTGTGTTTGCTTGATGTTTGAATGCATTTTGCATCAATGCCATGCTTAACTTGTTTTGCTCATATCTTCTAGGCCGTAGCTCCAAATCTAATGAACTTTATATGTAACTTGACTAGAATCTCGTGTAGATCATCTTGGTGCATCTTAACTTGCTGTTTAACAACTTGAACATAAGGTTTATTCAGATCTGGACCAATTTCGAAATTTGCATATGAGGACTTACCAGAATTGTTATATGTTGTTTCCGGCCTCATTTAAACTTGCTTTGATGTGTTGCTCTTGTATGCATCATCTCTTGCCATGAGTAGCTTCATGTAGTCTTGTCTTGCATCATAATTGTTTGTGCATCATGTTGTGTTCATGTGTGGTGTGTTTACCATGTTGTGTGCTTCTTCTCGATAGTTCCCGTTTCGTTGCGATCGCGAGGATTTGTTCGTCTACGCTTGGTTCGTCTTCGTGGCTTCATCTTCTTCATGGACTCGTTCTTCTTCCTTGCGGGATTTCAGGCAAGATGACTGGTACCATGGATCTCACTACTATCATTTCTATGCTAGTTGCTTCGTTCTATCGCTTTGCTGCGCTACCTATCACTTGCTCATCAATCCTCCCAAATTGCCATGTCAGCCTCTAACCTTTACACCCTTCCTAGCAAACCATTGTTTGGCTATGTTACCCCTTTGCTCAGCCCCTCTTATAGCATTTCTAGTTGTAGGTGAAGTTGAAGATTGCTCCATGGTGGACAGGATTATGTTGGGATATCACAATATCTCTTATTTAATTAATGCATCTATATACTTGGTAAAGGGTGGAAGACTCGGCCTTATGCCTGCTGTTTTGTTCCACTCTTGCCGCCCTAGTTTCCGTCATACCGGTGTTATGTTCCTGGATTTTGCGTTCCTTACGCGGTTGGGTGATTGATGGGACCCCCTTGACAGTTTGCTTTGAATAAAACTCCTCCAGCAAGGCCCAACCTTGGTTTTACCATTTGCCTCACCTAGCCCTTTTTCCCTTGGGTTTCCGGAGCCCAAGGGTCATCTTTATTTACCCCTCGGGCCAGTGCTCCTCCGAGTGTTGGTCCAAACTAGAGCACCGCGTGGGGCCATTCCTTGGCAACTTGGGTTAAGTCGGTTCCTGTACACTTCGCTTATCTGGTGTGCCCTGAGAACGAGATATGTGCAGCTCTATCGGGATTTGTCGGCACATCGGGCGGCTTTGCTGGTCTTGTTTTACCATTGTCGAAATGTCTTGTAAACCGGGATTTTGAGTCTGATCGGGTCTTCCTGGGAGAAGGTATATCCTTTGTTGATCGTGAGAGATTATCATGGGCTAAGTTGGGACACCCCTGCAGGGTATAAACTTTCGAAAGCCGTGCCCGCGGTTATGGGCAGATGGGAATTTGTTAATGTCTGGTTGTAGATAACTTGACATCAGATCCAAATTAAAACGGATCAACTGTGTGTGTAGCCGTGAGGGTCTCTTTTCGGCGGAGTCCGGGAAGTGAACACGGTTTTGGGTTATGTTTGATGTAAGTAGGAGTTCAGGATCACTTCTTGATCATTGCTAGTTTCACGACCGTTCCATTTGCTCTCTTCTCGCTCTTATTTGCGTATGTTAGCCACCATATTTGCTTAGTCGCTGCTGCAACCTCACCACTTTACCCCTTCCTTTCCCATTAAGCTTTGCTAGTCTTGATACCCATGGTAATGGGATTGCTGAGTCCTCGTGGCTCACAGATTACTACAACACCAGTTGCAGGTGCAGGTTATGCGATGATCATGACGCGAGAGCGATGTTTGCTTGTTTTGGAGTTCTTCTTCTACTTCTTATTCGATCAGGGGATAGGTTCCAGGTCGGCAGTCTGGGCTAGCAGGGTGGATGTCGTTTGAGTTTCTGTTTGTGGTTCATCCGTAGTCGGATGATGCTATTGTGTATGATGTATTGTTGTATTCGTGTGGCATTGTATGCCTCTTGTATGTATCCCCATCTATTATGTAATGTTGATGTAGTGATATCCACCTTGC
Source organism: Triticum aestivum (assembly GCF_018294505.1). Classification (NCBI taxonomy): domain Eukaryota; kingdom Viridiplantae; phylum Streptophyta; class Magnoliopsida; order Poales; family Poaceae; genus Triticum; species Triticum aestivum. The sequence goes on from NC_057813.1 coordinate 572,292,857, forward strand.
AAAAGCGTTTAATATGCGGTTCTATCCTTGGTGGGACCTTCGAGTCTCTTTAGGATAGTATCACATATTGGGCGTGACAACCATCCACTTGCCTCCCGCTCCGGACATGTCTAGAATGGCTTTATGGAGAAGGTGAGAACTTGGGCGCTGGAGCTCGAGAGTGCGAGAATGGATGAGCAAAGGAGGAAGAAGGCATGGGTGAAAAATGGGAATCCTTATCTCTTTATAAAGGTGGTAGGAACTGTGTGCCTCCCTCTTGCTCGTTAAAATTGCTTATTCCCCAAGCGCCATGGTTGATGGCGCAGTTGGGTTACCCACGCCCGTATTGATGAGAATCCCACAATAAGGGGACACGATCTCTGCTTCGACAAGACGTGCCAATGAAACCGCCTCGCAATATGTGCAGTAGTTGGTTGTGAAAAACAGTTCGAATAATGACCGGGCCGTGGCGTGATGTCACTCTACAGAAAGTTGTCAGCAGATTAGATTTGTGGAATATTGTTCTCTCTATGGTGGTATGTGGAATTTGTTTTGCAGAGCCGGACACGACCCTCGTGTTCAAAATCTTCTATGGAGTATTCGGAGGAGGAACCCGCCTTGCAATGCTGAAGACAATATACGCGCCGGACTCATCGTCATTGAAGCCTGGTTCAGGGGCTACCGAGGGAGTCCTGGATTAGGGGGTATTCGGACAGCCGGTCTATATACTTTGGCCAGACTGTTGGACTATGAAGATACGAGATTGAAGACTTCATCCCGTGTCCGGAGGGGACTCTCCTTTGCGTGGAAGGAAAGCTTGGCGATTCAGATATGTAGATCTCCTTCTCTGTTACTGACTCTGTGTAACCCTAGCCCCCTCCGGTGTCTATATAAACCGGAGGGTTTAGTCCATAGGACAACGACAATCATAATTGTAGGCTAGCTTCTAGGGTTTAGCCTCTACGATCTCGTGGTAGATCAACTCTTGTAATACTCATATCATCAAGATTAATCAAGCAGGAAGTAGGGTATTACCTCCATCGAGAGGGCCTGAACCTAGGTAAAATAGTGTCCCCAGCCTCCTGTTACCATTAGCCTTAGACGCACAGTTCGGGACCACCTACCCGAGATCCACCGGTTTTGATACCGACACCTAGTAGGCCGAATCCCACTTTGGGTCTTCCACAATTCGGCCACCCCCCTTTCCATAATTGGCGAAGGAGGAAAAGAGAAGGGGAAAGGGAGAAGGAAAGGCGGGGCCGAACCCCCTCTTTCCCTTCTCCCACTCGGCCTCCTTCCATAGGGGACGCGCCACCCCTTGTGGGCTGGTGTGCTCCCCTCTCATGGCCCATATGACCCATATATTCCCCCGTGGGGTTTCGGTAACCCCTCCGGTACTCCGATAAATACCCGATACACTCCGAAACACTTCCGGTGTCCGAATACTATCATCCTATGTAACAATCTTTACCTCTCGACCATTTCAAGACTCCTCATCATGTACGTGAATTCATCCGGGGCTATGAACAACATTTAGTCACCAAATCACATAACTCATATAATACTAAATCATCATTGAACGTTAAGCGTGCAGACCCTACAGGTTCGAGAACTATGTAGACATGACCGAGACACCTCTCTATTCAATAACCAATAGAGGAAACATGATGCTCATATTGTCTCCCACATATTCTACGAAGATGTTTATCGGTCGAACCGTTATGACAACAAACATTCCCTTTGTCCATCGGTATGTTACTTGCCCGATATTCGATCGTCTGTATCTTCATTACTAGTTCAATCTCGTTACCGGCAAGTCTCTTTAGTCGTTCCGCAATACATCATCCTGCAACTAACTCATTAGTCACTTTGCTTGCAAGGCATCTTATGATGTGTATTACCGAGAGGGCCCAGAGATACCTCTCTGATACTCGGAGTGACAAATCCTAATCTCGATCTATGCCAACTCAACAAACACCTTCGGAGATACCTATAGAGTATCTTTATAATCACCCAGTTACGTTGTGATGTTTGATAGCACACAAGGTATTCCTCTGGTATCCAGGAGTTGCATAATCTCATAGTCGAAGGAATATGTATTTGATAGGAAGAAAGCAATAGCAATAAAACTGAATGATCAATATGCTAAGCTAATAGATGGGTCTTGTCCATCACATCATTCTCCTAATGATGTGATCCCGTTATAAAATGACAATTCATGTCCATGGTTAGGAAACCTGAACCATCTTTGATCAACGAGCTAGTCAAGTAGAGGCTCACCAGGGACACAGTGTTTTACCCAGTATTCACACATGTATTTTAGGTTTCTGATCAATACAATTCTAGCATGAATAATAAACATTTATCATGAATAAGGAAATATAAAATAACAACTTTAGTACTGCCTCTAGGGCATATTTCCTTCAAGCCCGCCTAATGAATAGTAATCAGCATGCACTACAGAAAAAAGGCACATCCGTGACATTTTGGGCCGAACGATTTTTTTTCCTGTCATACTTATGACACTTCTATGACGATAATTGTGACAAAACCTGGTATCATCATAGATGTGGTGGGCTCCTACTTCTATGACAAAAAATCATGACAGAAAATGTGCTTTTCGTCCTGGGCGGGCCGGAGACGCAGCTGCATGACATTCTTTGGGCCGTCCATGACGGAAAAAACTGTGGTAGAAGCGAGGGCGGGATAAATTTTGGCGAGTTCCCGGTTACGGTGGGTGGTCGGGGGCTGAGCGATGTGCGTTTCTCTCGTACACGTACGCGTGTGTGTGCGAGTCATTGGGCTCTAACTAAACCGAGCGAGGCATTCGCCTATACTGAACCCGAGCGATTGCACTGCAGGCTATGCGTTACTGAACCCGAGCGATCGATCAATGGCTGTTAACTGAACCCAATCGAGCGATTCCTTTGCTACTGCTGCTAACTGAAGTCGATCGATGCTGTCTCTGGATGAACAGTGAGCGTTGCGGGGGGGGGGGGGGTGTTGGATGAACAGTGAACAGTGGGGGTGGATGAACAGGACCCTGTGGCATTGCCTCTGGATGAACAGGACACTGATCGATCGAGCCGGTTGGGGCTAGATGAACAGGACCCCGTGGAGGGCTGGATGAATAGGACGACCCCGTGGAGGGGTGGATGAACAGTAGCCAGTGGAGGGATGGATGAACAGTAGCTTGTGAAGGGGTGGTTGAACAGGAGCCAGTGGAGAGGGGTGGTTGAACAGTAGCCGGTGGAGTAGAGCGCGGTGGAGGCTGGATGAACAGGAGCCCGTGGATGAACAGTCGCAGGTGGAGGCTGGAGGAGGTTGATGGTGGATGAATAGTAGCCCGTAGAGGCTGGAGGCTGGAGGAGGTCGACGGTGGAGATGAACAATATCCTGTGGAGTCCTGTTTTGCGGTACGCCACACCCCTCCTAATGAACAAGACCCTTGTTTCGATCGTGGCGCTCCAACACAAGTCCGTTTTGTCCATTTTGCGGTACGCCACACCCCTCCTGATCAACAGGACCCCGTTTCGACCGTAGGAGGTCCAACACAAGTCCGTTTCCTCCGTTTTGCGGTACGCCAGGCCTCGTTTCCATCGCCTATTCCGTCCAAGCCGGTTGGCTCCTACGCGTTCCGTTGCCTCCTGATGAACACGATGCGTTCTGTTGCCTCCCCATGAACACGACGCATTCCGTTGCCTCCCCATGAACACGACGACGACGCAGTTTCTCTGTTTCGACCTAGCCATGTACACGAGCCCTGGCTGTACGTATGCGCGAGTAGGCGTTCGAGACCCCGCCCGTATGTACGTACGTGGCCGTATTTTCTTTCTTGCACCCTAGCCATTGTACGTATGTGTACATGCTATGTGCGCGCCTCTACTACGACACGTGCGCCCCTCTACTATGACCAGTATAAATGTACGTACACGTTCGCAACCAGAATGACAACGCTATGTACGCTTCAACCAGGTGGCTCACGACTGTCAGGCACTTCCTTGCGTGCGAAGATGTAGCTAGTGGCTTCCCAGCAGTTAGGGGGATGAATCATTTTTTCCGGACGCACTTCCTTGCGTGCGAAGATGTAGCTGGTGGGTCCCAGCAGTCAGGGGGAAACGTTTTTTTCGCGAAATAAGGTGGCCTGTCCGGTGGGTCCCTGCTGTCAGGTGGAGGAATAATTATTTTGCGCATAATAAGGAGGCACTTCCTTGCGGCCGCCGTGGACCCAGCTGTCAGCCTCTCCACGTACAGTACTCTTCCGATGGAAGTCGTTCCTTGACCATGTTGACCACGCCACGCCGAGATCACCAGGGTGGTGGACGACAACGAGGCCTAGGAAGGGGACGATGCAGATCTGGGGAAGACGTGGCAGTGGATGCCCACGCGTAGAGGAGTATGAGGGTTCACTCGTCCGGCTATGGTGTGAGGCTACCGTCGCCGCAGAATAACAGGGGGTGTGGGTGAGTAGAGGGATGGTCTGGCCAGCGGCAGGAGTAGTAGGGGGCGGTGAGGCCTCCGTAGCATCACAGACTGCCACGGGAGGCACGAGTACACAGCACGACCGGCGCTGCTTTGGGTGGCTGGAGCAAGAAGACCAGAGGTTGAAGAAGCACTACGACCATTGGATGGACATCGTATGGTCACTGGAGCTAGAATCGTTCATATTGACTAAGTTGACAAATCCCTCCGTTCCCGTCAACTTAGTTGGCCCACAAGTAAGCCTCCCACCAAGGTGGGTCCTAGCTAGAAGGAGGAGTATTCATTTTTTTCTGCTTAATAAGGAGGCACATCCGGTGGGTCCGAGCTGACAGCGGGGGGAACATTTTTTCGCAAAATACGGTGGCCCGTTAGGTGGGTCCCAGTAGTCAGGGGGGACACGTTTTTTTCTGCAAAATACGGTGGCCCGTCCAGTGGGTCCCTGCTGTCAGGTGGAGGAATCATTATTTTCCGCATAATAAGGAGGCACTTCCTTGCTGCGGCCGTGGACCCAGCTGTCAGCCTCTCCACGTACAGTACACTTCCGATGGAAGTCGTTCCTTGACCACGTTGTTCACGCCGCGTTCCGTTGCATGCATGCGTCCATGGGCGTGGTGCTTCCCTACTGTCAGCCTCTCACATACAGTCATCTTCTGATGACTCTCAGTTATTGACCACATTGACCACACCGTGCCTAGCACACCAAGGCCGGTGGATGACGGCGAGGCCCCTGACTGGAATAACCTGGAGATGGGGAAGACGGGGCAGTGGAGTCGCAGATGGAGAGGAGTGGGAAACTTGACTGGTTCGGGTGCGCGGCAGCACAACCGCGGTGCCGCCCACGGGAGATAGGAGCAAGAACAGAGGTTGAAGAAGGAGCACGGCTTTTGGATTAACATCCAACGGTCCAGCTGCTAGAATCATTTGTTGATTAAGTTGACAAAGCCCTGCGTACACATCTGCTTAGTAGGCCCACAAGTCAGCCACCAAATCTGATGGGTCCCAGCTGTCAACGAGATGAATAGTTTTTTTCGCAAAACAAGGAGGCATTTCCTTCCGTGCGAAGATACAGCCGGTGGGTCCCAGCTGTTAGGTGGAGGAAACATTTTTCAGCTTAATAAGGAGGAACTTTCCTTGCGTGCGACCATGGACCTCGTGGGTCCTAGCCGTCAGGCTCTCCATGTACAGTCCTCTTCTAATGACTCTCGTTTGTTGACCACGCCGCACCAAGCGCAGCGAGGCGGTGGACGACGGCGAGGCCCCGGACGGGAACGACTCGGAGATGGGAAGACGCGGCAGTGGAGTCGCAGATTGAGAGGAGGAGAAGGGTTATAACTGGTTCTGGTGCAACGTGGGGCTGCAGTCGATGGAGAATAACAGGAGGTGTGGAGGGGTGGAGGGATAGCCTGGCCGGTGGTGGGGTAGCACTTTGCAGCGATGCATGCTAAGCAGAGCCGCTAGCAGCCGGAGGCCAGACCAGGCGGCCCCGGCGACGCTGGAGGAAGAAGACGAGAGATTGAAGGTGCATGCCGGCCGTTGGATATAAATCCAATGGCTGTGGATGTCACAATAATTTGTTCACCAAGTTGACAATGCCCTGCGTAGGCTTCGACCTATTGGCCCACATGTGAGACTGCAAAAATGTGGCATATATTTAACCCATGTTTTCTAGAATGTACAGTCCATTTCTGGGCTGGGTGAACAAATAATTTTGCGTCAATCAGGCCCATTTATATTTTCTAAGAAATCCCAGCCCATTTGCACTTCCTTGAAATACATGAATTAGCTAGGCTCGTTATATATATAATGTTATGTTAGAAGGAGCAATTAATATCAAAGAATAAACCAGAGAGGCACATTATATATATATAATTAACAAATTAGCAAGTTATTGCTCAAAATAAAAATGAGCGCGTTATTATTAAATTGGTCCTTAAAATCTTCGCAAGCTTTTGTACGCAATCACCAGGATTTTCCTTGCCTGTGAGTCAAAAACAACCAGGATTTTCCTTGCCAACATCTGTTAAACATTTACTTTTATAAGTTAATAACACGTAGGATGTTTTTATAATGTATATATAAGTCTCCATAAAATATACGATAATAGTAAGAATATATATATATATATATAATGTGGTTAGAAGGGAAAACATAAATTGGACACAACATTATTATTCTAATATGTAGATAAATAGAACAGAGACCTGCGTTTTATTAAAAAAATACATTGGGCTGCCGATCTTTAAGAAAAAGCCCATAGGCCGGCATGGACTGAGGGAGTCCTGGATTAGGGGGTGTCCGGATAGCCGAACAATCATCATCGGCCGGACTCCATGACTATGAAGATACAAGATTGAAGACTTCGCCCCGTGTCCGGATGGGACTTTCCTTGGCGTGGAAGGCAAGCTTGGCGATACGGATATGTAGATCTCCTACCATTGTAACCGACTCTGTGTAACCCTAGCCCTCTCCGTTGTCTATATAAACTGGATGGCTTTAGTCCGTAGGACGAACAACAATCATACCATAGGCTAGCTTCTAGGGTTTAGCCTCCTTGATCTCGCGGTAGATCTACTCTTGTAACACACATCATCAATATTAATCAAGCAGGACGTAGGGTTTTACCTCCATCAAGAGGGCCCGAACCTGGATAAACATCGTGTCCCTCGTCTCCTGTTACCATCCTCCTAGACGCACAGTTCGGGACCCCCTACCCGAGATCCGCTGGTTTTGACACCGACATTGGTGCTTTCATTGAGAGTTCCTCTGTGCCGTCGCGATCAGGAAGGATGCCTTTTCTCGTCTTTAAAGACGGCACCGTCGTCAAGGGAGCCTTGGCCGCCGGCCAAATTATCCGGCTAGGTGGTTTTCTTACGACCGCCTGTTCGGCCACCGCTCCGACGATGACCTCTCAGGTCATCAAAAGCGATCTTCCCGTCAGCTCGGAATACGCCGAGCAGCTAGATCCGATGGAGCTCTCCTCCGTAAACGAGCTCTTGGATCGCATCGCTGCCCTGGGAGTCGCTACTGACTATGATCAGGTTGGGCTTAAAACCGATCTGAGAGAAATTAACTCTCCCCAGGCTACCCACCACATTGTTGTGGTAGAGGAACAATGCGGCGACTCTTCTTCTATGTTGAAAACCAACTATGTCCGGATTCCTGATCCCTCCATGCCGGATTCCCGCGGAGGGACGGACGCCAATCAAATACTGAACCTAAAGTTAGGCATCTGACCAGATTCGTTGGAAAGCATCCAACAAACCAAGCTTCCAAATCCGGAAGCCTCTTGGCCTTTGAGCCTCAGATTGGGCGGGGTTCCGAACTTAATTCCGCCCGCCCACCCAAACATAAGCGATCTATCTCAAATACTGCAAGAGCCCGATGAAACAGTACATCATTACTGGGCCAAAATCCTCCTGGTTATGAACCGGATAAAGGACTGCCGTGAAGAAAACGCGATTTCAATTTTCTGCAACAATTGCACGGACAAGGGAATCATAAACGCCATCAGTCGTCGCGAAGTTACACGCTTCGCCGACCTAGCGACCTTTGTACAAAAATACTGCGCGATGGAGAGTGCCTGGAAAACCGAAACTAGGTTTTGGGACAATCCGGCCCTGAATACAACCCCAGTCCGAAATAAAAGAGTGCGTCATACTCAAGCACCTGGGTTAAAAACCAAAAAGCAAAAACCCCCTAAAGGGTACGGAACCGTACTGGAGGGATGGCTTAACGGACCCTGCAAAATCCACAGTACGGAGGGCGCCACTCCAACACATAGCCTTCGAGCATGTTGGATACTACGGCAGGTGGCCAAAAGTGGCGAAGGCTTTTTAGCCCCGGGCAACCAACCCAGCAGTACCAGTACGGTATTAACAATCTTCGAGACTTTCGCATCAAATAACATGCGGAAACGAACAATCCGCAGCCTCACGGAATCTAACACGCACTGGGTAGAGGAGCTCGACTCCGTACTCTGGGGGCTGCGGACCACGCCAAACCACACAACCAGATTCACACCATTTTTTATGGTATACGGCGCTGAGGCAGTTTTGCCCTACGATATAATTCATGACTCACCTCGCGTGCGCATGTACGAGGAAAGAGAAGCCGAGCTGGATCGGCAGGACAGTTTGGATGCTTTAGAGGAGGAGTGCGACGTGGCAAAATCCCGTTCTGCATTCTATCAACAGTAGGCTTGAAGATATCAAAGCAGAGAAGTACGGGCCAAAACTTACAATGTTGGCGAGCTAGTTCTACGCCTGCCGGACAAGAAAAAGGACAAACTTAAGCCCAAATGGGAAGGTCCCTTCATCATCGACCATGTCCTTATCGGCGGTGCATACCGTCTACGCAAAGCATCTGACAACCGACTCGAGCCAAACCCATGGAACGCAGCCCGTCTCCGAAGATTTTACGCCTAGCGCTGGACTCAGGGTTCGTCTCCTTCCTCCATCCACCTTTCATGTTTTTTTGCTGTCTTCGTTTTCCCTCCCTTTTCCACCCTCTTTCAGTAAAAACCTCTTGAGGGCTAATCTGCGCTTCGTTCGCACTCGCTCGATGTGCTACTCGCACTCGTTATACCTGGGGGCTTCTTTAACAGAAGCTTATTTACATGGGCTTCATGCCCACCACATGTGTCACACTTCCGCATGTACCTTTTGATCACCATTATATGCATCGATATGACTTAAGTTTTGGCCAAGCCGGGTTGCCTGGCTCCTATGCTTACCCCTATGTTCCCGATTGTTCGGCTAGAAGGTAAAGGGAGCACCTCTGCGATTGTTACTGCCGGGTCAGCCGGATGTGTACCTCAGACTGGGTGAAGCCGAAGGCTAGTGTTCTTAAGGGAATATTCGGTCGGTGACCTGAAAGATGATTTATTACTTACTTATTTATCTGCCCCCAGATGCTTTTTCTGCTATTTTCGCAGTCCGGACATGCACTTTAGGGCATGCCTCCCAGGGAAAGGAACCCTTAACCGAACTATTCTCCCTGGAAGATGTTTCTTACTAACCATGTAATATAACATAGCTAGTTGGGCACTTGTCTGATAAAGCAATTATGACCCCTACGCCTTGTCTCCATGCATGCCCCGGTTCTTTTATAACCGTCAGGGTATTTGGACACACTCCGGACTGTTGGGTCCCGAGGTTGAAGCGAAAAGGTCCGCAAAGGCAAACGATCTACAACCCGGCTAGAAGGCATTTTACATGTCATTTTAAAATTACATCGTCAAAACTGACTGATTGTACTCCTCTTCAATCCTATCTAACAGGCTGTCTAATTTACAGTCCTGTTGGGAATATTTCGCGGCCAGCTCTACTTGGCCGTACATCAAGCTCACAGGGATCTCCTTCCCATCAGGCCCCACAGGTCCGACCTCGGCCATGTGGTTTGGGTCAGCCTTCGGGTACCGCGTCTTCACCATGGCCCAGGCCTCCCTGGCGCCTTGACGGCAGGCCGATATCTTCCACAAACGGAGACGTCGCCGTACTCCCTAAAGCTTCTCAGCAAGCCCTCCAAGGCCCTCAGGTAGGGAGACGGAAGGCCATAAGGCCTGAATGGCGCCACTCATCGCCTGCCGAACACGTTCAAGCAGTTGCACCAGCTCGGGAAGTTGGTCACCCATTGAACCGGGCATTTCCTCCATAGGGCGACCTGTGAGCACACCTACAGACATATTTCTGCCAACCGACCTCCTCGCCGAACTCTTCTTTTCAAAAGAGTTTGCTCAAGCACTTACTATAGATGCCGCGACGAAGCCGCTGATTCTCCTTCAAGGAGCCAGACAGCTGGGCCCGAACACCTTTTAGCTCTTCTCCAAGCTGGGTGTGGGCATCTTGGAGTTTGTTCCTCTCCTGCTGCACCTTCATAAGCACCCTCTCGCCGGCCTTCAACTGGCGCAGTAGCTTTTGCTTGTCCGGATCAAGTCCGGCAACATATGCACTATTACTGTCAGATTTATACGCACGCCGCACGCCATAAAACATTTTTGAAATATGTGTTACCGGAGGGGGTCTCTGTGTCTCCTCCTACGGCGGTCAGTGCGGCCTCAAGTTGGGCCTTGCACTCTTGAAGCTCCTAGGACAGGTGGGTATTCTTCTCCGTAAGATCGTGCATAATAAATGATCCTTAAATCAATTATTTTAACTATTTTAAGTCTCGGGGGCTACTGGCATATATAACTATTAAAATTACTTACCCGTATGTCCTTTACATACTGCTCCGTGGCTCTGGTTAAACCATCTTGAGCAGCACGGAGGTGCGCGTCTCCCGCATTAAAGGCATTTAACGCCTCAGGGGAGAAACACGCGTCATGAAGAACTGTCCGATGGCGCCTGTGATTCATGGCGCTCTCCACCTCAGACCTGGTGGCGGACAACCTGTCGGCATCCTCCGTTGGAGGAGCATCCGGCTCGCGCCTTGCGCTCGCCTCCCCCTCGGGACCAGGCGTTGGAGCCTGGCTGGCGGAGGCTTGGTGGGCACCCTCTCCGGACTCAGTCCGGCGAGCGCTCTTTCTCCTGGAAGAATCATGAGCATTAATATGCCTCCCAGGAGTCTTTCCCTTAAAGGACAATGGTGCACCATACCTTTGCGGCGACGTTTCGATTTGTGCCGCACTCCTCTTCCGCCTGCTAGGCCGCACTGACCTCATTTGGTCAGTCACCGCGGGCTCGGCTTCCTGCCGTAAAGGCACCTCCTGCCGAGCACCATTGGTGCACGGTGGTCAGAAATAAGCATTAAAAAAGTAACGGTGTTAGGACTTCGGTTGTACTCACCTGGGGAGCCGGACACAAACCGGGGTAGTCAGTCGTAATGGCGACTAAAGCATTATCTATGCTGAGCTGGTGGAACACCCCGTCAATCAAATCCACCTTAATGTCTAGATCCTCTTCGGAGGCCGGATCAAGGGATCTTCCCGGATCCTCGGGTTGTGGAGTTGGGCTTTTTATGCCCTCCACATCCCGGCGCAGTTCCTGCGTCGAAACCATAAGGTAAGACACTTATCTTTGAGAGCGCGGATCAGATATTTAAACGTCCGCTTACCCAGCTTCGAGGGTTATTCATGGAGAATCCATTCAATGGACTCGTGCGAAGGAAGTTCTCCTCCTCCCCCTTGTACAAGCCGGACAGGATCTTCACCAGATCAGCGGCCGATCCCGGTCCCGTGCGGCCATGACGGGTGGCGTCATTCTCCCCGTTAAAATCCCACATGGGGTGGCCCCTATATTGGAGCGGCTGCACCCCTCGCATAATGCATGTGGCCATGACTCCAATCATGGTTAATCCGGAATGGGCTAGTAGCCGTATCCGACCCATCAGATAGTGGACGCTCCTATCATCTTCCCGTTGAGGGCTCCACGGGCGCCAACTCAGGCGTTTCTTCAGAGGAGCATTGCTAAAATCTGGGAGGCCGATCTGAACTGGATCCGGCAGCGGGGCATCTTCCATATAGAACCCCTCCGAAGGCCACTCTTCGGATGCCTTCTTCGGAGTTCCGGATAGATATCCGGTCCCGGCGATGCGCCATATTTCGGTTCCGCCCACTTGATATATCGGCCCCTTGTGAGAACGGGGTACGAGGCAAAACAGCCTCTTCCACAGCGCAAAATGGCGCTCAATGCCCAAGAACAGCTCGCAAAGAACTACAAAGCCCGCGGTGTGCAAAATAGAGGCAGGCGTGAGGTGGTGAAGTTGGAGTCCATAGAACTCCAGGAGCCCCCGGAGAAACGGATGTATAGGAAATCCGAGTCCCCTTATCAAGTAGGAGACGAAGCATACCCGCTCTCCTTTGGAGGGATTGGGGACACTCTCCGCCTGCTTCCCGCTCTTGTAGGTGGCCAGTCCGGCTCGAACCGGAACCATAAAGGCCGGGGGAAGGTATCCCTCCGTTTGGAGCGCCACTAACTCGCTATGCGGGACTGAGCATCTCCTCCAATCTCCTGGCTTAGGACTGGGAGCGCGAGAAGAGGAGCCGCGTCGACTGTCCATGTTGGAATGGCTTTTTTGTCAGATGCGCCTCGATGAGTACTTGCGGAAGGAGGATGGTGTGATTTGGATCTGGATCCTCGCCTCTCTTATAGGCAGCTTATTCGCGCAGCTAGGGGGAAAAACGTAAGAATACCCTGGCTTTTTGCATTCGTACGACACATGGAAGAAGGCCATTATTGGACGTAGAAGCCAAGGAGCGCAGCATTTATGAAGCAACTGGACACTATCTGGCGAACACATGGAGCGTGAAGAAGAACCCGCCTTGCAAACGCCGAAGACAACATACGTGCAGGACTCGTCGTCATTGAAGCCTGGTTCGGGGGCTACTGAGGGAGTCCTGGATTAGGGGGTGTCCGGATAGCCGAACTATCATCATCGGCCGGACTCCAAGACTATGAAGATACAAGATTGAAGACTTCGCCCCGTGTCCGGATGGGACTTTCCTTGGCGTGGAAGGCAAGCTTGGCGATACGGATATGTAGATCTCCTACCATTGTAACCGACTCTGTGTAACCCTAGCCCTCTCCGGTGTCTATATAAACCAGATGGCTTTAGTCCGTAGGACGAACAACAATCATACCATAGGCTAGCTTCTAGGGTTTAGCCTCCTTGATCTCGTGGTAGATCTACTCTTGTAACACACATCATCAATATTAATCAAGCAGGACGTAGGGTTTTACCTCCATCAAGAGGGCCTGAACCTGGGTAAAACATCGTGTCCCTCATCTCCTGTTACCATCTGCCTAGACGCACAGTTCGGGACCCCCTACCCGAGATCCGCCGGTTTTGACACCGACATGGACCTCAAAAAATAAGTTGAAACCGTTGTCTCCATATGTCGTGGGCTACACATGTTAAAATACAAAACCTAGGCTTAGCTGATACTTGTCCGCCCTATGGAAAAAAATGATACCAGATCCCCGAGCAAACTGGATTAAAGAGGGGGCCAGCGGCACGACTGAAAAAGCACATCAGGAGCGATTTTTTCTTCAGTGGATGGCTCTTGATAGTGTTTTTTTACTTGCCTCTACACCATACAACTTGTATTTTATCCTCCCAATCCGTCGTGGTGGACCAGCAGCCCATTTGCTAGGCGGGCCAACCTACAGAAACTAGCACTCGATTTTTCATCAAGCCCCAAAAATAACGCAGTACTATGTTTGGTTTGAGGCCGAAAACATTACGACAGGGGTTGAGCGGCGGGAGAGGGGAAGACAGAGTAATAAAAAGATTAAAAAGAGCTGATGCACTATTGCTACCCTAACAAAGCAGGTGCAATTCTTCTCGGGAAGAAGGTGTGCCATTGACACCCACACGTCACATACCCCACAGTAGGCATACTAACAAGTTCACACACAAATACAACAGAAAAGGTAAACATTCGTATCAAACTCAGGTTCACTAGACACGTTCATATTCATAGCCAACATTCACTATCAACAACTCAAAAGATTCATATATACACAAGCTCAGCATATCTATGCATCCACATGATTGATAGATCACACGACAATATTCATACATAATTCACAAAAAGATTGAGATATACACATGTTCAGTATGTTTATGCATCCAAAAGATTGAGATCACATCCAATATGATCCATGGACGAACTTTAATTACCAAGGGTACAGACTGGTAAATGGTGTTCAGTCGGAGGTACTTCTTGCTAAAATTAATTCTTGTACGAGTAAACTTTCAAGTACATAAGAGGCAGCACAGACAATCTGAACTTTGCTTGTAGGTTTACCCTCAAATAGTGGCCTCATGACGAGCGAGGTTTGAGCAACTTGGCCACTACTTTCATCCAACTAGTTTACTGGCTCATCTTGGTCCTGTAGCTCGCCAAAATTCTACATTTCCGACGAGAAAGGAGGCGGTTGAGAAAATGAATCACCCAAATTTGTTGTGCAATTCAACTGAAATGGAGCATCCCTGGCGTGCAGACTGATTAAGTGCCAGATGAATATATGTGTCAACCAACTTGTCTGGAATCTTTAGACTCCATGCCATACAGTTTGCTACCATATCTGTCGATAACCAAAAGGCACAAGTTGGGAACAAAGACTGGACTGTGTACTTCTGGGCTATGCGCCAAGCAATATTTTTGGCGTTCACTCTCCTAATACTTGGGAGTTTGACAACTGGTTGACACCGGTTGATACTCAAATGAATATAGGCACTTCTAGTCAACATCGATGCTTGTCTAAGTGAACTTTGGAGTACATAGCAGCAGCATAAGTATCTGTCCATCTGATCATTTTGTCCAGTTCTACTAAAATCACCCAATGCAATGATTTGCCTGCGAGTTCAGGCTCCAAGTTACTCCTTTATAAAATCGGCAAACAGTAGCACAATACCAAATTACCAATACATGACAAGCAAAATAATCAGGATAAAGACCAGTACCAACCTGTGTGAGGTAGCATATCAATTACTATTTCCTTTAACTGGAAGCGAGATAAGCGAAGCGACTGATAGTGAAGGAAGAAAGCAAGCCGAGATTAGCGACTGACAGGAAAGGACGGAAGCTGTCGAGGCAATGAAGCACCCAAAGTTTTTGTGCAGTTCCACCAAAATCCAGCATCCCTGTTGGCACATATATTGAGAGTGAGATTACTGTAATAGTGGGACTAGTTGATGAAACATACACTAACAAATAGAAGCACACTCATTATCTTAATGGGTAAAGTTAGCAACATAGTAGTCTTGCTTAAAGAGAGGTATTAGTTTATTTAATCAGTGCCAATTAGCTCAACACTCAAAGCATTGCCATTTATCATAGGTTGCAAAACTTTAATGTGCAAAGATAAAGGAGTTTCTCATGACAGTAGCATGATACAAATAGAGATGACAACAAACTAATATGGATGAAGGCCTTAGGCCCATACCAAGAAAAAAAGCTTATTCATGTAGTCCCATAAGAGATGACAAATCACTCACTGGAATCACTCAATAGTATATATTTTTGTGCACTTCAAATGTATGGTTGAAATCACTCTTGTTTACCAGTGTTGAGATTATATCAAAAGATTATCAAGAACATCCAACAGAGTTAAAGCACTGGCTGGGATATAGTTCATTGTATTATCTTGTGTAGTTCCACTAAAATGTATGATTGGCACAACATGATCCCTGTTTGCACAAGTAGGAACAAGGTGAAACCTTCATTAGCTTAGTGAGAAAGGATAGGAATACGTTAGCATATTACTCTAATAGTAGCATCAAATTCATGATGGACAATATGCAAAACATTGCCTCATTGAACCAATGGTAATAAATTGACATGCAAAACAATAGCACTATTATGTCATGACACTAATAATATTCCCTACCTGCTCCACCACATGATTCACCTCCATAGACAAACATACACACGTACATGATTCAACAAAGGGTCCTACTAATGATTTGTTTAACTCCGACAGGAAAATTAGGCAGCAATAAATTAGTGGTACTTAAGTACTCCTAATTAATTAAGTGAGATAGCAGAAGTGGAAGGGCTCCCTGGAGGATCGTCTCACATGTAAGGTAGTCGTTGCCAGAGCCCTTGAATGGCCTCGACTAAGGCCTTTGGCTTCAGCAAGATCGCCTTGGCACTGTTTATTCTTCTTCTTCTTCCTCTTCATGCTCTGTTTCTCTTTCTCCTCACCAGTTGGTGAAACCAAGTACATGATTGGCCTTCTATTTCAGAATTGGTTTTGTCAGTGAGGGAGTATAAGTGTACTAGTAAAAAATAGCATTATTTTCTCATGGCAGTTGGAAAATAGAGATGAACACATGCATTAAATATCATTCTTACCTAAAGGAAGGTTATGGCGCCAATATGGATGATGAGGATTGGAACACAGATCTCCCTTTGTGCGGTTCCACCGAAATGAACCAACTGTTCCATTCTGACATTCCAGTTAAATAGCACAAAAGTCACTTCTTTTAAGAAGAGTTTTTTGCAGTGCACCAAAAGGTCACAACAGCAACCAGGTGAATTGGACATCCCTGCTTGCACAAAAAGATACAGAGGAAACAATCAGAGTCTCAAACAATTACAGGCAAAAACATTTGGCTAAACTTGTCATGGTTATAACAGTGGCATGGCTTCATTTTTACCAGGGACATTAGATTAAGAATAGCTAAATATTTGGTATAAGGGCATGGGACAGTGGGTGCACCAGCAGTCCAGCACCATGTATGTAAACAGTGGCATAAAGTGGTGATTCATAGTTTGTTGCCCCGAGAAACAAACATCCAAGAAACATATCTGGGTTGGTCCCATTTTTGTTCACTCTAGCCACCTAATCCTATGTGTGGATAGCAAATCTAGTCTTGGTCATACCACTGTGTACATCGTTACCCCTATATTTCCCTTTTCGACGAAGAGACCGGTTGGATGACCAGTCTGTACTACTTTCACCCCCTTTCCTTCCTGTTTGTACCAAGTCCGATGTACATACTAAATTCCCCCACCCCCACTTTATTTGTTATTTGAACCAAGTACTCCCTCCGTCCAGAATTACTTGTCATTAAAATAGATGTGTCTAGAACTAAAATACATCTAGTTACATCCATTTCAATGACAAGTATTTCCGGACGGAGGGAGTACAAGATTCAACTCCATGAAGTAGCTTTACCTCTAACAATAGAAAAAAAAGGTGACGTTGGACCATCCGATCGAGAGGGGTTGTGTCGAGGATATACCCCACAGTATGACCCGACTGGAGTTGTAAACCGGCTGGGACTTGGTAAACCAGCGGATGGTAAACCGGCGGAGAGTAAGGACAGATAGCTAAGACAAACGGTAAACCGGCTGGTGGTAAGCCAGTTGGTGGTAAACCGGCACACAATGTTAAACTGACAGATAATGTTAAACCGGCAGACAATGTTAAACCGGCAGACAGTGTTAAACCGGCAGACAATGTTAAACCGGCAGACATTAAGAAGCCCAGGAAAGGAAGTCAAAATAGTTTAAGTTAAAGCCCGAGTTGGATTCAACATGTAACCCGCCCCTTCAACATATATAAGGAGGGGTATGGCTCCCCAAAGAGGAGGAGCAAGAAACAATCTCTAGGGCTAGACACAACTAGAGGAGAGCCGGTTTACGGCGACTCCCTCATGATGATAATGAGATCTAGCCTCAAACAACATGTAGGGTTTTTACCGGATGATGTTTCCCGGGGCCCGAAGCTGTCTAAACCCTTGTCTTGTGTTGCGTCTCTCGATTCCGCTCAACCCCTCTCAAGCTACCACATAGATGCGTTGGCCTCGCGACTAAGTCCTCACACTAAGGACATCTGACGTGTTAATTCCACGACAGTTGGCGCCCACCGTGGGACCTGCGCACGGTGGTGTCGAGTTCTTGGAGGGAACTTCCATAGGGATCGAGAGGTCACAATTTTCCGGACGAAGAAAAGCCGGTTTGAAAGAATATGCATCAGCTTCAAGTTTATCGGACAAGACTTATGATCAGTGAGATTAAAGGTTAAGCAGAAATTAGGGCTACGAGGCAAACCGCCGCCTTTGTGAACCGGATCCGAGAAGAGATTAAATTTTACTGCTGCTGCCACACATCGCCAAGACCAACATGCATTAACCAGTCGGGCTATGCGCCAGATCGATTTTGGGGTAAACGCCAGGAAAAAAGGTTAAGACAAAGGTTTATTCTGGTAAGTCGCCAGAACACCCGAGGTGTCTAAAGGAATTTTTTAAGTGTACAGTGTTCAAGTGGAAACCCGGACGTGGATTGTCCAAAATCATTAAGATCTGGAGGAGTTTTTTGTCTTAAAACGACCATAACTCGGCGAGTCCGAGGTGAATACAGCGCTGACCCGGCTTCCGCGCTGCCTCCCTTGGCCGGCGTGGCCTCTGATCCTCATAGATGTTCTCTTTGTTTTGCTGAAGCGGCTTGTTAAAGCGTAGACCTGACATGAGGCTTACTGTTACTTCTGCTACCCTTGATCCGGGAAAGGAAAACGGCCACGACCCGGACTCGGAATCGCCCTGCTGTCCTACCTCAACCCGCCACTTCGCCGGCGCCTCTCGACCGTGGCAGCTGTGATGTCACGAGGCGCGAGAGTTCAACCCACGACCGAGTGCCTCGCCACGGCCACGTGCTGCTTCCACAAGTCACCGAGCCGCCGTCAAATTGCTGCACGCTGTCATAGAGTTGCAACAGGTTTTGACCCCGAGACATCGCCGAGCTGCCGTGGTTGCCTTCAAACCGACGCCTCCGTGGCTGAGCCGCCTCCACGATGGCGGGTCAACGCCGGGCCAGTGCTAAAGCCTCAGCCGGCGCTGGTTCATTTTATGTCACAATTCGGCTGCGCCGTGAACTGCCTTTGTTGCCCGTCTCGACTGCAGCGGGGGAGAGCTGCCTGTACACCTCCGTCTCAAAAATGCCGGGTCAACCAGCTGCTTTCGAAATAACAGATCAAACAGAAAAAACGCATCAAACAGGACTAGCACATACATGTGCAAGCAAGGACGAACTAGCATCGTGACCTCGAACACAGGCTCACGCTAGCTCTGTCTTGAGTAGCCGCCGTCAACCAATGTCTGAACCATTGGCTACCCTAACTCTAGAGCTATGATGTGCTTGCTTTGGGCATCTTACAGTTGCTACTGAGATGTACGGCCAGGTTTTTAAGTTGCCGGGCTCCGCTGCCGCGAGTCGCCATCACTGTCGGAAACCAGCGCGCCTCGCTCCGCTTTGACCCGCCCGCGCGTGAGCCGGCCTTGCCTCTGCCGCGAGTTGCCACGCTTCACCTCCTGCAACTTCTGCTACTCTGAACCGCCGTTCGCCAACCCAACACGCCACGGCCGCTGCCTTGAGGCAGTTTTCCCGCAAGCCATCACCTTGCCGCCGCGCTGAACCGGCCATGGCCGCGCCTCTCCAATTCGCCGTTATGGCGGACGCCTTGAGTTGCCGGGGGCCTCCTCATCCGTAGACGCACTGAACCGGTGCAGTTGAACCACTCGCCTCCGTCTTCACTTCCGCTGCTATGGACCACAGCTCCGCGTTAGAAACGCCGTCGCCGCCTTGCCGAGTCGCCGTGCTTTGTTAGTTCGAACCTGTAAGCCGATCTCTCGGCGTATCAAATCGGCCCGCCACCGGTTTAGCGTCGCATCGCCAGCTGACTGCCTTGAGCTGCTGCTCACCTGCAAGTCACCCCCGTTGCTGCGCCGATCTGCTACAGCCCTGCCCCTCTGTTCCGAGTCACCGCCGAGGCCTCCCCGCACTTCCAAAAAGAATCCACTCTCAAACCGGCCTCCGTCGGTGATCCGGCCTACCGGACTGTGTGAACTCCGAGCCGCTACCATCTGCTGGGGTCGAGTTACCACCACGGCCTCCCATCGCCTTCTGGCCGGTCGCCACCGCAACCCTCTCACACTGCAGCCGCTCTGGTTTACTGCGCCAGGGAGTCGCCGCGCTTCAACCGCACTCCGTCGCTACAGCCTCAATCCGCCGAATCACCAGCGCTCGAGCTTGGTCCGGACCCGGACTCGCTGGCCGCGCGCCCGTCACGGGAGCCCCTTCTGCTGCGCTGCGTTTCCACTCCGCCGTGATTGCCGTCGAGCCACTACCAAAGTCCACAACCACACCCTTGGGTCGCCGTCGTGGCATCTGCTTTGAACCGGGCCAAGCCAGCCTCACCTTGAGCCGGCCGTCTCGCTTTAAGCCGCAGCCCCGCCGGGTCACCTCCGGTGTATTACACCTAACCCACGAGTCGCCGCCGCGGCCTCGAGCCGTGCCTGGCCTCGCCTCAAACCGCCTGTGCCTTGTCGTCTGCGCCGCCGCGTGGGGGCTAATTGGAGTATGTTGCCTATTTTCATGAAATAAGGATCACAGATAAAGCCTGATGAAGTTTTGCAAATTGGAGCAGCATACTGGAAATAAAGTTTACCTGTGCTTGTCTCGGTATTATAGCGGACAACAATAAAATGGCTATCATCCGTCAGTTTTTCCTGCAGTGCTTGAAGAAAATAATCCAGCAGCTCCGGAGATGGAACAACCTTCGATGCAGCATGCTGGAGTGCTACTTTAAGTGCAAAAGCTAAATCAGGGTCCAAGAATGAATTATTCATACAAGGGACAAAGCAACAAGAAAGAGCTCCATCAGAAATTGCCAATGCTACATCAGCGTATTCAAAGACAAAATACAAAAGTCTAGCCTCTGGTGCTGAAAAAAAAAGTGAAATACGTGGATGTTTCTACTGGTGATTCTTCCCTTTAAACATAGAGTACGTGCTTTGATGGTTAACTCAGGTGTCAGATCGGTTCAGCTCCCAGAACGCTATTAGTTTTCAAGGCAGGACCGATGCATTTGTTAAGGGATTCAACTTGAGAGGATAGCAATGTTACGTGGACCAAGTACTAAATCAAGTCTGGAAGACCACGTGATCAAGTGCTAGTTTGATAACGTAGAATTCAAAGTCTGATATTTCAGTCTGTATACTGAGACAGATACGAAGCGGTACTACATCAGATCCTGACATACATCTGCGTTGGACTATGTCCAAACGTTATCCAGTACCAGCATCCATATTCATCTGATAAAAAAAATCAGGTGATATCTCTCTAAATTTGTTTTTATTAACACATATTATTTTTATCAAGGGACAAATTACTTTTATTTGTATATTTTTATATACAGGGCCATTATTCATTATAAAAGGGGTTTATACCACGGATATGGAGTACGGATTGATAATATCCAGCCTGGTGATAATCCGGGACATATTACATGATGAATGGATGCACACAAACTGCTGCCCTTGCGGTCCGGTCCACATCAGCTTGTTGGGATTGCGACGGCTCGTTGTCAATGGACGTGCGCAAATCGCTGCCCCCGAGGCCTGGTTTACATCGACACACCAGGGCCGTGTTGGGGAACGTAGCAGAAATTCAAAATTTTCCTACGTGTCACCAAGATCTATCTATGGAGAAACCAGCAACAAGGGGAAGGAGAGTGCATCTACATACCCTTGTAGATCGCTAAGCGGAAGTGTTCAAGAGAACGGGATTGAAGGAGTCGTACTCGTCGTGATCCAAATCACCGGAGATCCTAGTGCCGAACGGACGGCACCTCCGCATTCAACACACGTACAGCTCGGTGACGTCTCCCACGCCTTGATCCAGCAAGGAGAGAGGGAGAGGTTGAGGAAGACTCCATCCAGCAGCAGCACAACGGCGTGGTGGTGGTGGAGGAGCGTGGCAATCCTGCAGGGCTTCGCCAAGCACCGCGAGATATGAGGAGAAAGAGAGGTAGGGCTGCGCCAAGAAGAGGTGAAACTCATGTGTTGGGAAGCCCCCACAACTCAACTATTTATAGGGGGAGGGGAGGGGGCTGCGTCCCCTCTAGGGTTCCCTCCCAGGGGTGGCGGAAGCCCCTAGATCCCATCTGGGTGGCGGCCAGAAGGGGAGAGGGGGGAGGCGCACCCAGGGTGGGCCTTAGGGCCCATCGGCCCTAGGGTTTGCCCCCTTCCCCCACTTCCCTACGCCTTGGGCCCTGTGGTGGGGGTGCACCAGCCGACCTGGGTCTGGTCCCCTCCCACACTTGGCCCATGCAGCCCTCCGGGGTTGGTGGCCCCACTTGGTGGACCCCCGGGACCCTCCCGGTGGTCCCGGTACGTTACCGATAAAACCTGAAACTTTTCCGGTGACCAAAACAGGACTTCCCATATATAAATCTTTACCTCCGGACCATTCCGGAACTCCTCGTGATGTCCGGGATCTCATTCAGGACTCCGAACAACATTCGGTAACCACATACAAACTTCCTTTATAACCCTAGCGTCATCGAACCTTAAGTGTGTAGACCCTACGGGTTCGGGAACCATGCAGACATGACCGAGACATTCTTCGGTCAATAACCAACAGCGGGATCTGGATACCCATGTTGGCTCCCACATGTTCCACGATGATCTCATCGGATGAACCACGATGTCAAGGACTCCATTGATCCCGTATACAATTCCCTTTGTCTAGCGGTATTGTACTTGCCCGAGATTCGATCGTCGGTATGCCGATACCTTGTTCAATCTCGTTACCGGCAAGTCTCTTTACTCGTTCCCGTAACACATCACCCCGTGATCAACTCCTTGGTCACATTGTGCACATTATGATGATGTCCTACCAAGTGGGCCCAGAGATACCTCTCCGTTAACCGGAGTGACAAATCCCAGTCTCGATTCGTGCCAACCCAACATACACTTTTGGAGATACCTGTAGTGCAACTTTATAGACACCCAGTTACGTTGTGATGTTTGGTACACCCAAAGCATTCTTACGGTATCCGGGAGTTGCACAATCTCATGGTCTAAGGAAATGATACTTGACATTAGAAAAGCTTTAGCATACGAACTACGATCTTTGTGCTAGGCTTAGGATTGGGTCTTGTCCATCACATCATTCTCCTAATGATGTGATCCCGTTATCAATGACATCCAATATCCATGGTCAGGAAACCGTGACCATCTGTTGATCAATGAGCTAGTCAATTAGAGGCTTACTAGGGACATGGTGTTGTCTATGTACCCACACATGTATCTGAGTTTCCTATCAATACAATTATAGCATGGATAATAAACGATTATCATGAACAAGGAAATATAATAATAATAACTAATTTATTATTGCCTCTAGGGCATATTTCCAACAGTCTCCCACTTGCACTAGAGTCAATAATCTAGTTCACATCGCCATGTGATTAACACTCACATGTCACATCGCCATGTGACCAACATCCAAAGAGTTTACTAGTGTCACTAAACTAGTTCACATCATCATGTGATTAAGACTCAATGAGTTCTGGGGTTTGATCATGTTTTGCTTGTGAGAGAGGTTTTAGTCAACGGGTCTGCAACATTTAGATCCGTATGTACTTTGCAAATCTCTAGGTCATATTGTAAATATTGCTTCCATGCTCCACTTGGAGCTATTCCAAATGGTTGCTCCACTATACGTATCCGGTTTGCTACTCAGAGTCATTCAGATAGGTGTTAAAGCTTGCATCGGCGTAACCCTTTACGCCGAACTCTTTATCACCTCCATAATCGAGAAACATTTCCTTATTCCTCTAAGGATAATTTTGACCGCTGTCCAATGATCTGTTCCTGGATCATTCTTGTACCCCTTGACTGACTCATGGCAAGGCACACTTCCGGTGCGTACACAGCATAGCATACTATAGAGCCTACGTCTGAAGCGTAGTGGACGGCCTTCGTCCTTTGTCTCTCTTCTGCCGTGGTCGAGCTTTAACTCTTAACTTCATACCTTACAACTCAGGTAAGAACTCCTTCTTTGACTGATCCATCTTGAACACCTTCAAGATCATGTCAAGGTATGTGCTCATTTGAAAGTATTATTAAGCAATTTGATCTATCTTATAGATCTTGATGCTTATTGTTCAAGTAGCCTAATCCAGGTTTTCCATTGAAAAACACTTTTCAAATAACCCTATATGCTTTCTAGAAAATCTACATCATTTCTGATCAACAATATGTCAACAACATATACTCATCTGAAATTTTATAGTGCTCTCACTCACTCTTTGGAAACACAAGTTTCTCACAAACTTTGTATAAACCCAAAATATTTGATCATCTTATCAAAGTGCATATTCCAACTCTGAGATGCTTACTCCAGTCCATGGAAGGATCGCTGGAGCTAGCATACCTTTTAGTATCCTTAGGATCGACAAAACCTTTCTGATTGTATCACATACAACCTTTCCTTACGAAAACTGGTAAGGAAACTCGTTTTGACATCCATCTGCCAGATTTCATAAATGCAGCTAATGCTAACATGATTCTAACAGACTTAAGCATCGCTACGGATGAGAAAATCTCATCGTAGTCAACTCCTTGAACTTGTGAAAAACTCTTCGCCACAAGTCGAGCTTCATAGATGGTGACATTACCGTCCACGTCCGTCTTCTTCTTAAAGATCCAATTATCTCAATGGCTTGCCGATCATCAGGCAAGTCCACCAAAGTCCATGCTTTGTTCTGATACATGGATCCTCTCTCGGATTGCATGGCTTCTAACCATTTGTTGGAATATGGGCCCACCATTGCTTCTCCATAGCTCGTAGGTTCATTGTTTCTAGCAACATGACCTTCAAGACAGGATTACTATACCACTCTGAAGTAGTACACATCCTTGTCACCCTACGAGGTACGGTAGTGACTTGATCCAAAACTTCATGATCACTATCATAAGCTTCTACTTCAATTGGTGTAGGCGCCACAGGAACAACTTCCTGTGCCCTGCTACACACTTGTTGAAGTGATGGTTCAATAACCTCATCAAGTCTCCACCATCCTCCCACTCAATTCTTTCGAGAGAAACTTTTCCTCGAGAAAGGACCCGTTTCTAGAAACAATTACTTTTGCTTCCGGATCTGAGATATGAGGTATACCCAACCATTTTGGGTATCCTATGAAGATGTATTTATCCGTTTTGGGTTCGAGCTTATCACAATGAAACTTTTTCACATAAGCGTCGCATCCCCAAACTTTTAAGAAACGACAACTTAGGTTTCTCCAAACCATAGTTCAAACGGTGTCATCTCAATGGAATTACGTGGTGCCCTATTAAAGTGAGTGCGGTTGTCTCTAATGCCTAACCCATGAACGATAGTGGTAATTCGATAAGAGACATCATGGTACGCACCATATCCAATAGGGTGCAACTATGATGTTCGGACACACCATCACACTATGGTGTTCCAGGCGGTATTAATTGTGAAACAATTTCCACAATGTCTTAATTGTGTGCCAAAGCTCGTAACTCAGATACTCATCTCTATGATCATATCACAAACATTTTATCCTCTTGTCGCAATGACCTTCAACTTCACTCCGAAATTACTTGAACCATTCAATAATTCAGACTTGTGTTTCATCAAGTAAATATACAGTATCTACTTAAATCATATGTGAAGTAAAACATAATGATATTCACTGCATGCCTCAGCACTCATTGGACTGCACACATCAAAAATGTGTTACTTCCAACAAGTTGCTATCTTGTTCCATCTTACTGAAAACGAGGCTTTTCAGTCATCTTGCCCATGTGGTATGATTTGAATATCTCAAGTGATTCAAAATCAAGTGAGTCCAAACGATCCATCTGCATGGAGTTTCTTCATGCGTATATACCAATAGACATGGTTCACATGTCTCAATCTTTAAAAAACGAGTGAGTCCAAAGATCCATCAACATGGAGCTTCTTCATGCGTTTTATACCAATATGACTTACATGGCAGTGCCACAAGTAAGTGGTACTATCATTACTATATTATATCTTTTGGCATGAAAATGTGTATCACTATGATCGAGATTCAATAAACCATTCCTTTAGGTGCAAGACCATTGAAGGTATTATTCAAATAAGTAGAGTAACCATTATTCTCCTTAAATGAATAACCGTATTGCGATAGACATAATCCAATCATGTCTATGCTCAACGCAAACACCAAATGACAATTATTCAGGTTTAATACTAATCTTGATGGTAGAGGGAGCGTGCGATGTTTGATCACATCAAACTTGGAAACACTTCCAACACATATCGTCAGCTCACCTTTAGCTAGTCTCCGTTTATTCCGTAGCTCTTTTATTTCGAGTTACTAACACTTAGCAACCGAACTGGTATCTTAATACCCTGGTGCTACTAGGAGTACTAGTAAAGTACACATTAACATAATGTATATCCGATATACTTCTATCAACCTTGCCAGCCTTCTCATCTACCAAGTATCTAGGGTAATTCTGCTCCAGTGGCTGTTCCCCTTATTACAGAAGCACTTAGTCTCGGGTTTGGGTTCAACCTTGGGTTTCTTCACTAGAGCAGCAGCTGATTTGCCGTTTCATGAAGTATTCCTTCTTGCCCTTGCCCTTCTTGAAACTAGTGGTTTCACCAACCATCAACAATTGATGCTCCTTCTTGATTTCTACATTCGCGGTGTCAAACATCGCGAATACCTCAAGGATCATCTTATCTATCCCTGATATGTTATAGTTCATCACGAAGCTTTAGCAGATCGGTGGCAATGAATTTGGAGAAACATCACTATCTCATTTGGAGGATCAACTCCCACTCGATTCAAGTGATTGTTGCACTCAGACAATCTGAGCACAAGCTCAACGATTGAGCTTTTCTCCCTTAGTTTGCAGGCTAAGAGAATCATCGGAGGTCTTATACCTCTTGCCATGAGCACGAGCCTGAAATCCCAATTTCATCCCTCGAAACTTCTCATATGTTCCGCGATGTTTCAAAAACGTCTTTGCTGCCTCAACTCTAAACCGTTTAACTGAACTATCACGTAGTTATCAAAACGTGTATGTCCGATGTTCGCAACATCCACAGACGACGTTTGGGGTTCTGCATACTGAGCGGTGCATTGAGGACATAAGCTTTCTACCGTCCGCATAATCGCTACTGTCAACTTTTAACTATATTTTCTCTAGGAACATATCTAAACAGTGGAACTAAAGCGCGAGCTATGACATAATTTGCAAAGGCCTTTTGACTATGTTCAGGATAATTAAGTTCATCTAATGAACTCCCACTCAGATAGACATCCCTCTAGTCATCTAAGTGATTACATGATCCGAGTCAACTAGGCCGTGTCCGATCATCACGTGAGACGGACTAGTCATCATCGGTGAACATCTTCATGTTGATCGTATCTACTATACGACTCATGCTCGACTTTTCGGTCTCTTGTGTTCCAAGGCCATGTCTGTACATGCTAGGCTCGTCAAGTTAACCTAAGTGTTTCGCGTGTGTAAATCTGGCTTACACCCGTTGTATGTGAACGTAAGAATCTATCACACCCGATCATCACGTGGTGCTTCGAAACGACGAACTTTCGCAACGGTGCACAGTTAGGGGGAACACTTTCTTGAAATTTTAATGAGGGATCATCTTATTTACTACCGTCGTTCTAAGCAAATAAGATGTATAAACATGATAAACATCACATGCAATCAAATAGTGACATGATATGGCCAATATCATATTGCTCCTTTTGATCTCCATCTTCGGGGCTCCATGATCATCATCGTCACCGGCATGACAGAATGATCTCCATCATCGTGCCTTAATGAAGTTGTCTCGTCGACTTATTACTTCTACTACTATGGCTACCGGTTAGCAATAAAGTAAAGTGATTACACGGCGTTGTTCAATGACACGCAGGTCATACAATAAATAAAGACAACTCCTATGGCTCCTGCCGGTTGTCATACTCATTGACATGCAAGTCATGATTCCTATTACAAGAACATGATCAATCTCATACATCACATATCATTCATCACATTCTTCTTGGCCATATCACATCACATAGCATACCCTGCAAAAACAAGTTAGACGTCCTCCAATTGTTGTTTGCATGTTTTACATGGCTGTTATGGGTTTCTTGCAAGAACGTTTCTTACCTAGGCAAAAACCACAACGTGATATGCCAATTGCTATTTACCCTTCATAAGGACCCTTTTCATCGAATCCGTTCCGACTAAAGTGGGAGAGACTGACACCCGCTAGCCACCTTATGCACCAAGTGCATGTCAGTCGGTGGAACCTGTCTCATGTAAGTGTACGTGTAAGGTCGGTCCGGGCCGCTTCATCCCACAATACCGCTGAAACAAGATTGGACTAGTAACGATAAGCATATTGAACAACATCAACGCCCACAACTACTTTGTGTTCTACTCGTGCAAAGAATCTACGCAATGGACATGGCTCTGATACCACTGTTGGGGAACGTAGCAAAAATTCAAAATTTTCCATGTGTCACCAAGATCTATCTATGGAGAAACCAGCAACGAGGGGAAGGAGAGTGCATCTACATACCCTTGTAGATTGCTAAGCGGAAGCGTTCAAGAGAACGGGGTTGAAGGAGTCGTACTCTTCGTGATCCAAATCACCGGAGATCCTAGTGCCGAACGGACGACACCTCCGTGTTCAACACACGTACAGCCCGGTGACGTCTCCCACGCCTTGATCCAGCAAGGAGAGAGGGAGAGGTTGAGGAAGACTCCGTCCAGCAGCAGCACAACGGCGTGGTGGTGGTGGTGGTGGAGGAGCGTGGCAATCATGCAGGGCTTCGCCAAGCACCATGAGATATGAGGAGAAAGAGAGGTATGGCTGCGCCAAGAAGAGGTGAAACTCATGTGTTGGGCAGCCCCCACAACTCAACTATTTATAGGGGGAGGGGAGGGGGCTGCGCCCCCTCTAGGGTTCCCTCCCCGACGGTGGTGGCAGCCCCCAGATCCCATCTGGGTGGCAGCCAGAAGGGGAGAGGGGGGAGGCTCACCCAGGGTGGGCCTCAGGGCCCATCTGCCCTAGGGTTTGCCCCCTTCCCCCACTTCCCTGCGCCTTGGGCCCTGTGGGGGGGCGCACCAGCCCACTTGGGGCTGGTCCCCTCCCACACGTGGCCCATGAA
This sequence comes from Triticum aestivum, assembly GCF_018294505.1. Classification (NCBI taxonomy): domain Eukaryota; kingdom Viridiplantae; phylum Streptophyta; class Magnoliopsida; order Poales; family Poaceae; genus Triticum; species Triticum aestivum. Next base: position 572,321,764 of record NC_057813.1, read on the forward strand.
GCCCTTCGGGGTTGGTGGCCCCACTTGGTGGACCCCCGGGACCCTCCCGGTGGTCCCGGTACGTTACCGATAAAACCCGAAACTTTTCTGGTGACCAAAACAGGACTTCCCATATATAAATATTTACCTCCGGACCATTCCGGAACTCCTCGTGACATCCGGGATCTCATCCGGGACTCCGAACAACATTCGGTAACCACATACAAACTTCCTTTATAACCCTAGCGTCATCGAACCTTAAGTGTGTAGACCCTACGGGTTCGGGAACCATGCAGACATGACCAGGACGTTCTCCGGTCAATAACCAACAGCGGGATCTGGATACCCATGTTGGCTCCCACATGTTCCACGATGATCTCATCGGATGAACCACGATGTCAAGGACTCCATTGGTCCCGTATAAAATTTGCTTTGTCTAGCGGTATTGTACTTGCCCGAGATTCGATCGTCAGTATGCCGATACCTTGTTCAATCTCGTTACCGGCAAGTCTCTTTACTCGTTCCCGTAACACATCACCCCGTGATCAACTCCTTGGTCACATTGTGCACATTATGATGATGTCCTACCGAGTGGGCCCAGAGATACCTCTCCGTTAACCGGAGTGACAAATCCCAGTCTCGATTCGTGCCAACCCAACAGACACTTTCGGAGATACCTGTAGTGCACCTTTATAGACACCTAGTTACGTTGTGATGTTTGGTACACCCAAAGCATTCTTACGGTATCCGGGAGTTGCACAATCTCATGGTCTAAGGAAATGATACTTGACATTAGAAAAGCTTTAGCATACGAACTATGATCTTTGTGCTAGGCTTAGGATTGGGTCTTGTCCATCACATCATTCTACTAATGATGTGATCCCGTTATCAACGACATTCAATATCCATGGTCAGGAAACCGTGACCATCTGTTGATCAACGAGCTAGTCAATTAGAGGCTTACTAGGGACATGGTGTTGTCTATGTACCAACACATGTATCTGAGTTTCCTATCAATACAATTATAGCATGGATAATAAACGATTATCATGAACAAGGAAATATAATAATAATAACTAATTTATTATTGCCTCTAGGGCATATTTCCAACAGGCCGCACCTGTCTGCGTGAGCTGCTTCTTGATTATGAGCAAGTCACTGCTTGGGTAGCCCGGTTTTCTTCCAACAAATTGGAGGCAAATTATCATCAACCGCCGTCTGCACTGGATGGATCAATGGACATGCGCACAAATCGCTGCCACTACAGTTAAGTTAAATTTCAAACAACCAGTTGGAAGGAGCCATTGGCCGAGTTGCTGACACGGCTCATACGGGATCATTTATAACCCGCCGCAGTCACCTCAACCTTCTGTGGATTTACATCACGTTATCAAACCAATGATATATACCTTCTGCTATGGTCAAGTACGGAGAATCTCAAGACAACTCCTTGAGTCATCTTAAGACTCGGGGGCTACGATGATATGACTCAACAAATCTTGCCAGTTTCAGCAAATTCAAGTGCCCCAGGATGTTGAAGGGAAAGATAACCCGGTTCCAGAGGCTACTGTTATATTGATGAAAATTTAAAAGCCGTCAGAGAATTTCTGGCTCAAAAAGTATATGACAAAATCCTGGCTCAATGAAGAAGTTCCGGGTCATCAGAAAGGATTTCGGTTCAAAATCCGGTTCAAGAGACATCTTTCTCTCAAAGCGTTGAAGCTCTCCAAATATCCGATTTACAATCCGGTTCAAGGGAAATTTATCTATCACGTAGCTTTCAAGCTCTCAAATGCGGTTCAAAATCCTGGTTCAAGAAGAATTTATCTCTTGCAAAAAATTAAAAGTTGCCGAAGAGGACCTGTTGCCATGATGCACGGTTCAAACATGGGTATCCCGCCCTATTGGCTTATCATATTATTGGTTACATGGAGGCTTCAGCTTACAAAGCGGAGTTATGTCCATTAATACGGCTATCACGCCACAGCATAGCTTGGGAGCTTCACACCCAAGGGGCCAAAGAGAGTGTGGATGCTATGCACAGCTCAAACATAGGCACCCAATGAGCACAGCTCATCACATTACTTGGGGGATCCTTGTGTCAAATACCAAGGAGTTTGAATGGACCCTTGTAGCTGGGTATCGACCCACGGCTTGGAAGCCTGGTGTATTCACCTAAAACCCCTGGTTAACCTACCTTCATCAAGTAAGACACTCCTATCCAGGTCATCCTGGCACGGCCCTCCGAACATTTGACAGTTACTCTCATTGAGACCCTGCACTTGTCAAAGTTAAAACGGTGATTGGTTAGTTGGAGGTCCATCTTAAAAGGCTTTGTTAAATGCTTCAACTCAGCGGCCTGGCAGCCCACAAAAAGCCTCGAATTTGGGCCTGGCAGCCCTCAAAAAGCCTCGAGTACACGGTTTTATTTGCCTTTGTCAAGATTTTTCTCTTTTGATAATTTTATGTTGAACCGGCGTCTCTCGACCCGGCATGACTATCAGTCATCAAATTAGTCTGGTGTTGTTTAACCCGGCTCGACTTTCAACTACAAGTTGTCAGTGCATATAATCCGGTGTTTATTAACCCGGCCTGGCTTTGGACTATAAGTCGCCAGCATATATTTGGATTGCGCCATTGGAATTATGCGCTTATAAATCATTGGGTATATTATTCAAATAGCCAACATGGCTGGATTTCTATTATGGTTATCAATAACCAGTATTATGATTAAGGTTTTCAAAGTCGCTTTAGCGCAATGGCTATCATATTATCAATGGATATGATTTTTATTCTACAATTGAAGGAATAGTCCCGAGTTGCTGCATGCTTACAACCCGGCACTTGGGGGCTACATTATTTAAGTTGAGACATGCAAGTCTCATGTCGCTGCAAGCATGCACCATGACACTTGGGGGCTAATGCAAAGTCATTCTTTGTTCATCTTATTGAAGACCCGACTCATCACATTATAATGAGCCGGCCCTTGGAGGCTACCAATTGCTCCTGTCAACAATTCAAGGTACAAAGCTTTTTATCCATTATATTGAAAGGTCCATTGCTCAGTTGGTAGAGCACAAGGCTCTTAACCTTGTGGATGTGGATTCAAGCCCCATGATGGGGGTTATATCATATGATATTATTTTCATTGAAGTATATATTAAGTCCCAGCTCACTATTATCTTACTGAGCCGACCCTTGGGGGCTATACATCGTTGCTGTTCAAAGTTTACAAGATTATATTTACAAAGTCACTGCTCATTATTGCATATTGACCCGGCCCTTGGGGGCTACACTGGTTGAAGTTTTTATGAGCATCAGGAAATTACAAGTCCCAGGTTGCTACAAGCATGACAACCCGGCACTTGGGGGCTACATATGTGGAATACTCAATTCTGACTAAGTGATTGAGATGAACAACCTGGATTTCTTCAAGATTGTGATATTTATATTGAAGAAAGTCTTAAGCTGTTGCTATGCTACCTTCTTAAGACTTGAGGGCTACAAGTGATAGTCATATAAGAGGTATATTTTCAAGCGGGATGTTAACTACAAGTATGACCCGATGCTATCAATATTTATAAACCGGCAAGTTCTACATTCTTAAACCGGCTGAAGATCAGATGAGGATTTCAAGGACCATTATTTTTGTTAAAGTCATTGGGAGCTGAATCAAAGGAGTTATTCTTCACAATATATTTTCTATGAGAAACCAATGTCAGCAAATTGATTATGAAGCTGTCCTGTTAAACCGGATTTTTTAGAAGAAGGAAGTGACAAGGACTTAAGGATGACCAGAGTCAGTTTAACATGGATAAATCCAAATTAAACTAGGGGCTAATGTCGGGGATATACCCCGCGGTATGACCCGGCTGAAGTTGTAAACCGGCTGGGACTTGGTAAACCGGCGGATGGTAAACCGGCGGAGAGTCAAGACAGATAGCTAAGACAAATGGTAAACCGGCTGGTGGTAAGCCAGTTGGTGGTAAACCGGCACACAATGTTAAACCGGCAGATAATGTTAAACCGGCAGACAATGTTAAACCGGCAGACAGTGTTAAACCGGCAGACAATGTTAAACCGGCAGACAATGTTAAACCGGCAGACGTTAAGAAGCCCAGGAAAGGAAGTCAAAATAGTTTAAGTTAAAGTCCGAGTTTGACTCCACATGTAACCCGCCCCTTCAACATATATAAGGAGGGGCAGGGTTCCCCGAAGAGGAGGTGCAAGAAACAATCTCTGGGGCTAGACACAACTAGAGGAGAGCCGGTTTACGGCGACTCCCTCGTGATGATAATGAGATCTAGCCTCAAACAGCATGTAGGGTTTTTACCAGATGATGTTTCCCGGGGCCCTAAGCTGTCTAAACCCTTGTCTTGTGTTGCGTCTCTCGATTCCGCTCAACCCCTCTCAAGCTACCACATAGATGTGTTGGCCTCGCGACTAAGTCCTCACACTAAGGACATCTGACGTGTTAATTCCACGATAGTTAGAGGTAGAAAATGATGCACATGCAGCGACATAGCAAGATGGGGAAGTAGAGCTAAGGCGGTTTCGAACAAAGACATAACTGAAGGTCGTCGGGGTTTGGATAGGTGGGCGGCGGGAGGTCGGATCCGCCCACAGGCAACGACGAAGGGATCGGAGAACCTCCCGCGACGGCGCTCGGTCAGAGATAACGGTGCAGCCAGCAGTGGGTCTCCTCCCTCGATGTTGACGACAGCCTAAACGCTGCCCCTCTCCCCTTCACCAGCGGAGGGGGATAAGTCCGAATCTGTAACCAGCGGTGAGGATAGAAAGAAAATGTTTGTTGAAGGGAGAAAGATAGTTTACCACCCCTATATTGTTTAGATCTGGAGAGGATGAGAGTGTGTGAATAGAGCAACCCTAGCAAGCAAGCACGGAGGCTCCAGCCTATATATACGTAGTGGGGTAGTTTTCCTTTTTCACTCCATCAATACAATCATTTAAAATTGTGTACTACATGCCAGGTCGCCGTTTTTTTAGTTGTTGATTGTTTTTTGAGATAGCTACCCGCTTGTTCCAAGTGGTGTTACGGTGTGCCAGGTCGCACTTTGTATCGTTCAAGTCTGGTACTACAAGTCCCTCCATTAAATGAACAACCACCCCCTCGTAAAAATTGTGAACAAGCCCACGGCTAAAATTAGCGGAAACGTGGGTTGCCCAAACATGCATTATTATTTATATTTTCTACTCCCTATGTTCCTAAATATAAGTCTTTTTTATTAGCCACACCTAAGACACGAATTTTTTATTAGCAGTGAACCCCACATGTCATAGACACAAAAATTGTGGCAAGATTCCCTTAGGCAAGCTAAAGTGTGTCTAACAATTTGAGCAACTCAAGTTAGCAAGTGTGGCAAGTGTGGGAAAAATAATGTGGCAACATAAGACAAACATAGTCACAATCCAAAGAACCCCGTATTTTTTTGTGACATGCATGAAAATTTGGTTAGTTAAATTTATAGTCAAAATTTGGCAAGGTGCATCAAATCAACACATGCAAGTATCAAAAGGAAAGTCATGGCATGCATGCATGCATTGTACTCCCTCCGTTTCCAAATATAAGTCTTTTTAGAGATTGCAACAAGTGACTACATACGAAGCAGAATATGTCTACATACATCCGTATGTTGTAGTCCATTTGAAATGTGTAAAAAGACTTATATCGAGTGCAGTGCTTTGATGTGTCACATCAACTCGTACAAGACCGAGAAGTTTGATTACTACAACGCCCTCTCCCTCGCAGACTGAGCTCCGGTGCCTTAACTGCACCTGCCTTTGGCTGCATGATAGGTGGGCCAACCACCTGTTGGGCCCACCCGTCATAGACAGAATGGCAGGAGCAGTAAGTAGAAGCTTTCGCTACACGCTATCCCTCCCGCACGAGGTGGACGGACATGGAGCAGTGTATTCTATACTGTACAAGTAGGAGTAACATCATTGTTCGTCTTCTCGAAGAGGCGAATAGCCAAGCACAACCCGAATGTGGCAGTTGCGAACGCTCGCGTCGTGCGGTGCCTTGGAGCATGCATATAGTAGTAAGGCTCTTTCATGAGACAAAATTTCTATTTGAGACCACTATTTTAGTAGTACTAGTACTTGCTACTCCCTCCATCTAGGTGAGTAAGTCATTGAATTTGTAGCTAAGCTTCCCTCATTGAATTGTTTAACAATTAAACTCCATCATCCATTGGTTGATACTCATTCTGCATAGGTCCACGCGCTTAGCACCGTTTCCTCTTGGGGTCACCAATCTTTAATTGCTAATTAATATCATTGCATGCAATGAACTAGCCACTGCATGTCGTGTTTGGTAGTCTCAAGTCATTAAAAGCATGCACACCTCTCATCTCTTATTGGTTGATATGTCAAGAAACAAGAAACAAGGTAGAAGTTAATGCACCGCACCTAAGTGTTTTGGGACTATTTAGTTTTCGTAAGATGACTTACACACCTAGACAGAGGGAGTAGTATAGCCCTGTAAACCGGAAAGGAGTATTTTCCTTTCTAGAGATTTCAACAAGTGACTAGACTACACCGCGTGTAGTACTCCCTCCCTTCCGGTTTATTGCGATTGGAGGAATGTATCTCTTACTTTACAAAAACACCCTAATTAAACTCATGCATTAATTACGTAGTTCTCTCGTTTTCCTCTCTGCCTTGGTCGCGGTGCACAATATTTAGCACTCCTATATGACTAGCCGCTCTATCTACATGCGGGCCATCAAAGCATCCAGGCCCGCGTGCCATCCACCAAATCACAGTGAGGTGCTACAGTCGAGACTCACCTGTCACCTCGGTGTGGCTGTCATGACCCGTCATATCACAAAACCCACACCTTTACCAGTAGTGGTAAGCTGGCCTCCAAGTTGGACTGGACGAAGCAACCATCATTTCACTAGAACGCTTGTTGAAGCCCTTTCTTCCCTTTCTTGAAGAAAACCTCACTCCAGGCTACTCACTTCTGCCATTTTTCTTCTGTACTGACGAAGGAAAGGTGGGTGAATCAGTTATGCTGCAATATTTTCATTCCAAGAATCTTCTTTTTGCAAAGCACCGACCAATTCTCATAGCCTATTCTTTTCCCGTTTTCATTGCGATGGTGGTTTCCTTTCGATTGCTTTTTGTTTGTCAGTTCATTGATGGATCCTGGAGCACTAGGCAAAGAGTTGCCGGCGGACAACCCACTGGCGACATCGATCTCTAGGAAGCGAGCACCGACCAACGAGTTGACCATGTTGGCGGGCCAACCCATGGAGACGAAGAACTCCAAGAAACAAGCACTAGCCAAAGAGTTGACGATGTTGGCGGACGAACTCCTCAAGGAAAGTTGGAAGAACATCAAGGGCCCCACCGTGCCTACCCCAGAAACTCTGATGGCCACCTATGCGAGGCTCAAGGCTGAGTTTGAGGAGATAGTCTCCGTTGAGAAGCAGTATTCCCCTGGCAAGGTGATGGCCCCCATCGAGGACGAGGAGATGGCGCCCGGAGGGATGAGATCCCCCGGTGAGTTGCACAAGGTAAAAAATAATGGCTTATTACCATAGTTGTGGTTTTTGATTATTTGCAATGTGCTTGCTAATATGTTGGGGTTGTGCAGGTGCCGGTGAACGTCCTTGATGATTCCGATGTCGCGGCCCGTCCTGTGGACAACGCCCCAGAGATCGTTTTCGATGTCGCGGTCCGTCCTGTTGGCATTGCCCCGGAGATTGATTCCGATGCCGCTGTCCATCCTGTGGACATCGCCCCAGAGATCGTCAATTCCGATTTCGCGGCCAGTCCTGTGGACATCGCCCCAAAGATCGATTCCCGTGCCGATGTCTGTGTTGTGGTCATTTCCCGAGAGATCGATGACAAGAAATAGTTGGTCATGCTAATCCTTTAGGGTAGTTTGCATTGCCCTGTGTTTAATTACCAGAATGATGCGTGTTATCAAACCATCTTAGGGCTAGTGCACTATCTTGTGGTACTTGCTACTTTTGTATGATAGTGAATCATGCGAACCCTCTCCGAGTTATGGAAACAGATGTATCCTCACCAGCTTTTGATGTAATATATGGCATGCTTAGATGTAAGTTTGAACTGTTTATCATATCAGCAGGGCTTGCTTGATGATTCTTGGTGTTAATAGGCTAGCTACTGTGCAAGCTATAGTACATGCAAAACACTCACCGAAGAGAAATGTTGGGGCTGATGAGCTCGTGGTACGCTTATACTTATCCTTCATCGATCGACCAATAACCGGAGCTCCTAAAATTGTAGGCTTAGCGATAGATCAGACAATAGTCGACACAGATACATTCAGGCCTCATTCGGTTCATAGGGTAGGAAAATCGTAGCAAAAGTACAGAGACGTACAACACAAAATCATAGCAGTGCAGAGATGTAATCCCTCTGTTCCAAAATAGATGACCTAGGTGGGCTAGTTTGGCCTAGTGGGTTCCAGTGATATGACGTGGTACAGTGCCGTCCATTCTTCGCGTGTGGTAGCGGTATTGTGAGTACAGTAAGTTTTCTTGAAGAAGCGGAATTCAAAGAAGTCATGATGGTTCCTTTGTCCGAACAACTTACAGTGGGAAAGGTTGGTCCTGCGACACGACCGGGGTAGACCAGGATAATTTTGTGCATGGCAGGTGGAACAGGATGGTCGACGTCCCACATGTCAGCGAATGAAAGTATTCTTTCCGATATAGAGGACGAGCAACGAGTATTCATTTTTTATTTTTGATGAAAGCTATTGTCTCCACTATTACGACGGAAGAGTGTGAAACACGACAACCCAGTGAACTTGGCATGTGCACCAGTCCCTCCTTCCTCATGTAGTGCTACCATACTGTTGACTATAAGGTTGGCTATAAGGTTACAACTTTTTCTCACTTTCTCTCTATCTATTTCCTCTCAAATGTTTTTTACCTTTCTTTTTTTTAGACACAATTGTTTTTATGCCTTTTTTAGAATTATTTTTTTATACCTAGGAGCACGTGTAGAGATAGGCTCTTGCAGAGCCCACTCCTTGACTTTATCAATGCCTCTCTCTCTTCCACATAAGCGGGCTTATAGCCCAGTTTTTAGTACTTGCTATGCATGCATGCGGCGGGCAGCTGGCGTCTTGAGGGGACAGGGCGGTCAGAGCGGGCTCCAGAAGCGGTTTGGACTCCAGCATGGCCCACCTCACATTATCACCATATATTTCTTGGAGTCCGTGTGCGGTGGGCAGGTGGTCTCTTCTCCCTCCCCCATTTCTCTATTCTCATCCGACGTTCGCCGAGCGATTAGATTTCGGCTATCGATAGTTTATTCAATTACAGTCCCACATGTCAGTGAAATTGCAAGACAATGCATGTCCCCTCTGGTGAGCGGCGTGCGAGCTGGACTATCGGGGGTGCGACGCGTACGAGTCGTAAGTGTGCCGCCTTTTCCTTTAGAACTTGCGAAGCGTAACATTTCCGCGTGATCGATCGATAGAAATCCAGAATAAAATGACGAGGGCGGTGCTTTCCCGCTCGTTAGGCGGGATAGTTTGAGTGATATGACGTGCTACAGTGCCGTCCACTTGCTCCATTTTTATGTAAGAAAGAGTTTACACTCTTACGCGGGAGGAGTGCGGAACACCATGGATCTGATTTTGATCGAGGGATAATTGTTCCCTGCCAAATAATGGAGCACTGTTAGTGATTATAGCATGATAGTTAGGGCATCTCCAGCGCTGGCCCACAAATTTACACCGGCATCTGTCTGAGGACACTGATGGATGCCATCCTATGCTGCCCGCATACCTTTCGACAACTATATGAACTAACCAGACGAAATTCATGGAAACAAAGCAAATTTCAAATTAATCGGATGAAATTCATTACATTTCGAAAACTTTTCCTACAAACTGGACGAAATTCATAACATATTTTGGCACAAATCGTACTAAAACCTACTGTAAACCTAATCTAAACGATCATCGGCGCCCCACCACCATGTCCAACCATGAACCCGAGAAAGCCGCCCATTGCCTTTGCCTCCTCCTCATCCGCCTCGATAACCTCCTCCTCCGGAGCACAAGGTTCTGAAGATTTCCGCCTCCACATTGCCGTCAAGCGGCTAATCGGTCGCCGATGTTTACCCCACCAAGCTTGGCGTCGACTGAGTGGAGTAGCGGTTACCTTCGTGGGACCAGAGCGGCGGCGACCTACCGTGTACTACTCTTCGTGGTCGTGGCGGCCGAGGGCGGCCGCGGGGTGCCGGCGATCTCCTTCGTTTGCTACTGCGGCAGTACGTCGAAGAGAGCTTTGGAGCGCGCCCAGAGCGGAGCCGCCAATGTCCCTCGTCTGCTCCTGTGATAGTATGTCCAAGAGAGCTTCGGAGCGCCAGGAGGCCATGGTTGGAGTGGTGCCGACAGAAGGAAGTTATCGGAGGAGAATAAGTGTGGGTCTTTGGCTATGGCTGGGAGCTGGGGCTCAAGTTAATATAGCGGGCGAATGGCAATGAGCCACGGCAGACGGATGGACAACTGGCACCGGAGTAGGTTCATCGGGCGTGAATGCGGATGCTACTTCAGTGACTTAACTGCAGATGCGTTGGGTTACTGACATGTGGGCCCAACGTGCATCTGGCCCGCATGTAAGTGAGACACCAATTGCACCTGCAGTTAAGTCCGGTGAATGCGGCATTGACATTCTGGAGAGACTGTGACCGTTTCAGGCGGGAAGCGCGCGCTAGCGATGGAAGGGGTTTCGGTAGGCCAGGGCGGTCAGACGCTGGCGTGGTGGTAAAGTGTGAACTCATGGGTGACGAGCCTTTGAAGCATATGCGGCACATATTGACAACCGCTCTTGTCGCCAGCTAGCCTTCGACGACCACCATTGGACACCACACAACCATGCACAACTTACAAATAATAGACGAATCAATCAGACACACACTTGTGTGTAGTGGCACTAAGATCGGTCGCTCACGGTAGTACATACTCCGTACCATAGTACCCTCTCTAGCTAGGCTGTTTTATAGATTGTCGTTGTGATGGACGATATACATGAGCAAGGCGCTCCAAGTATGACCGTTGGTGTTGAGCCAGGTGAATACATGCTCGGCATTCGCGTAGGCCTCCATCAAACGTCTAAACAGTAATGGAAGGCATCGCCGGGGCGCGCAGGTGATGGGCTCGCCATTTGCGTTGTGCCATGAGGAGGACTTTGATTTAGAGGGAGACATGCATGCATTAGCATGCTTTGACAGCATGAGTATGAGTGTATGACGCGAAGTATTTCATTTTAATTTGGCTGACGAGGGTGCGTTGCAGCGACGAGTCCGTGGTTTGATTCCCCACATACACATAATTTTGGTTTTTACAGTATTTCTTTCTCCATTGACAGGTAGGCCCGCTTAGATAGATAAAGAACACGAGCTGATGAGGTGCATGCGGACTGTTTGACTGGTCAACCAAACAAATACGGAGCTATACGCTGAGCCAGTGACGGTATAATCACTGTATCTCGTATACAATGATCAAAGTGAGCTATCAAGACAAGTTCGATAACCGCCAATTCATTTTACTCGGTAATAAATGACCAGTATTGAAGGGGAATCCAAATTTCCTTCGTCTTCTGTCCTTGAGCTCTTGACAAACCAATGCACTATACGGTTGTCCGGCCACTCCACCCCAGAGCTCTCACCAGCGTCGTTCATGCCACCGCGCCACACACTAACCGGTAAGGCAGAGGGCATCCTGCCGCGCCGAGTTCCTTGCCGCCCACGACCGCACACAAAATGGTAGGAAAGCGATGGCATCCCGCCATGCCAAGTTCATCGCCGCTCGCGACCTCACACCTATGTGGGAGGAATTTGAAGATGCCAAGGCCGAATGGGCGATAGAGAAAGAGGCGGCCAAAGCCGCACAGAGGGAGCGGAAAAGTCAGAAAGCACTCAAGAAAAGAGAGGCCCGCTGCTGCAAGAAAGAAGAGGATGCACACGCTACTGCAGAGGGGTCGGCGGAGATCCAAGCACGGTGGGGTGTCGCTGACAAAGCCGGGAAGGAGAACGATGGCGTCTGGCCAGCATGTGAGAAGTAGTAGTACTAGTAGTTAGTGTGTGTGTCTGTGTCTGAGTACGAGCAGGTACCAGTACTACTAGTTACTATTGTAGTTTTAGAGCAAATTACCAGTACATTAGCCTAGACTAAATGAACAAATTCCTAGCATATGCATCAAATGGCATCTCTTTCTCTATAGGAATTGAGATGCATGTCATCTCACTTCCTATGATTTTCATATTCCTATAAAATTCCTATCCTATGAACGAAAGGAGGCCTCTGTTGGAGTAACTACTGTAGCTAGCAGCACTGTTGGTACAATAGTTTTCTTCAAGAAGCGGAATTCAACGAAGTCATGATGGTTCCTTCGTCCGAGCAACTTCAAAGTGGGAAGTGGGTCTGTGATTTGACGGCTCATTAGTCATTGTTACTACGGCGCAATGACCGGGGTGACTCTCCCTTGGAGTTCTGCGTGCATGCAAGTGGACGAGGATGGTCGATGTCTCACATGTTGGCGAACGGAAGTATTCTTTCCGATATAGAGGATCAAGGAAGCCGAGTGGTATAGTATCACTGCTGATTGGTTCTCAAAAAAATAGTATCACTGCTGATTTATAATTATTTTTTATTTTTGATGAATGCTAGCGATTCAACTCTTACGACGAAGAGTGCCAAACACAGCACGTGCTGGATGTCCCACACGTCAGCGAAAGGAGTGGGACATGAACAACGTGGTAGAGCCCAGCGCAAAAAAATAGCATGGTAGAGCGTCTCCACTTCTTCCACTTCTGGGTCGGAGACCACATGTAGTAGTACTTAGTGGTATGAACTATACAAAGTGTGACCTGGAGATAAAGACATGTCTAGTTGGAAGGTCTCGGGGCATACACATAAACAATATAAAAGTTAATATGTGCCTCCAACTAATATAGTAGTAGTAGAGTACTTAGGCACGTACTCCATAACATCACTGTGCATTGCACGTACAACACTTAGTGGTAGTACGTAGTAAGAGACAAATACCGCCCAAGAGTTCCCTTCTCGACCCACTTTTGGGTGTTTGGTAGAGTGTATGGAGGGTGCATGAGTCCACACTAGTTTAGCACAAATACACTAGAAGCATGCATGAAGAGAGCATGCATGAAGAGGGGTGTTGAGTTGAGCATGCATGAAGAGGGAACAACTATGCTAAGACGAGAACGCAACCAAACACACCCTATATGCCACACATGTTCATACCATTTGTGCCTTTCTACTTCACTTACTGCGCTACATTACTCAGGTTCGTACGTCCACTCCTGGGTGCATGTCTGTCTCGTAGTTCCAGTCCCACGTGTTCTTCATATAGATGGAACGATCCTTGCATAACACGTGCACCTTGATGCTAGATGTCTCGAATGTTGGAAAAAGGATGAACAAAGCTCACATAAAAAAAGAGAGTGGAAGAACATAGATTCCCGAAGACCGAGAAGGAGCGAGGAACCTCGTGGTGGAGCGTCTGCACTCATAATATTTAATATTATTCAGCGATATAAAATCAACCAATCATCTCCACAGTGGACTGGAAGAGTACGAAACACGGCAGCCCAGTGTAGTTACATCATACTAGTACATGGCTAACCCACGCTATCACCATATTTCTTGGCTTCCGTGCGACACCTATCTGTAGTAATCCAGCAGCCTGTATCGCTTCTCCCTCCTCGTCTCTCTCGAAGTGCAGCGGGCTGGCGTTTTTGCCATCTAATGAGGTCGGTTAACTCATCACATGTTAGGGACATGCCAAGAGCATTCTAAAAAAAATTCCTTTCACGTTCCATTTTCAAAAATAAAAAAAATCCTTTCACATACGAATTTGACTGTATGCTTTGAGAAACTTGCATGTCCTATACTGCTCTTGTTTGATACTCTAACTTAGCTAGAGGTTAGACTAACTCATGACTAACCCTGAACTAAGTGTAGCCAAAGAGGTGTTTGGGTGACAGGGTTAGATTGACAATAAATGCACTTGATGGAGAGAGAAAAGTGATTTTTCAGTGGTCCCAATGAGAACTATCTCCAGTTAGCACCTCTTGGGTGGGATAGTGTTTTTTGGTGGGTTCGGTGCAACTTCTTCCAACTTAAACCCTCATGCTTGGATACTTTAGGGCTATCTGATCCCCAACTAGCTCAAACTAACTCTAACCCATGGATCCAGACATGGCCTATGGACAGTCTCGATGCGGAGCAGTCGCATGCACCGGGAAGCGGCGCTCTCTCGGCCGTTGCGCCACTTCAAAGCCGGCGCCAGTGAGAGGTCGCCTCCTCTCTGGCCAGGCATTAATGCGACACTGATGCTCCAGGGCGACGCTGACCATTTCATGCGGGAAGCGCACGCTGGCAAGGGAGTATAGGTTTTGAACCGTTTCATGTGTAGTACCGGTAGTTTGCAAAACTACTCAATTATTGCACTCAGTTTCCTAAGAAATTGTGGTAAAAAATGTTACTCCACAGCCCGCTTGCCTTCTCCTTCCTATTCCACCGCCCGCGCACGTCCGCAGGAAGTGAACGGTTAACCCTTATATAGGAGTGCTAGCACAAAAACATGCATGCATGACCACTAAAATTTCCATATTAAAGCGCCGCTCCGGCGGGAGTATGGCGTATGTTGTTACCTTCGGCCGGGCCATGGCTACCGGGCGATGGCGACCAGAGAAGAGGCGGCGGGAGGGGAATCAATCCAGCTACTGTTTGGGTTCACCGTCCTGCTTAAATAAATGTGCAACATCACGTGTACCCGCGGGTGCACAAATTGTAACATACGTGTCTGCTTAAGTGGGCATCACGTAACTGGTGTGTGTATGAGAGAGAGATTCTGAGAGATAGAGTGCGTGTGTAAGTATAATGGTATCGGGATATAAGTATAATGGTCGTGTACTTTAGCTAGTGATTTACGTGGCCATGTTAACGTGGTTGTGTAAAAAAAAGTCACTTCCTGCTCGTGAATTGTGTTATATAATTACAAGCAAGATGCTCGTGCATTGCACGGAACATCAATATGCATTTTTTTACAAAACACCTGTTATGATTGACCCATGCCGGAGTAATCCCATGTGTAAAAAATAATGATATCTCAAGAATTTTATCGGAAAACTGGTATCTCGAGAATGTCATCGAAAAAATGAAAGATGAGAGATAAGGTGAGGAGGAGTGGAGCGTGGTGGTGACTGGTGGTCGGAATGGGCGGAGGCATGGGGATGGACGGCGCCGGCAGGCGGTAGCGGCCAGCATGTTGGATTTTTCCAGAGACTTCCTTTTTTAATTGCTGAGCAATGAGGTTGTGGGAGATAAGGATGTGGAGAGAGGTGCGGGCATCTTTTGTAAAATTATCATAGTTTGCTTTCTATCCGTCAGATATAGATCAGACTGTTTATATTACAAGATGGCAGGCACACCATCATCGCCAACTCATTTTTTTTATAAGGGTACAGATGATAAGTTTGCTGACTACTAAACTAAAGTGGAATTTGTCCATGTTATACAAGTAAATTAAGGTGATTGTTTATCATACGGATAAGGTTGGATGAAGGGTGGTAGGAACAAATGCTCCGCCTAGAGCATGTGTGTGAGAGATGGAGTCTTAGTGTGTGTGTGTGTGAGAGAGAGAGAGAGAGAGATGGAGTCTTAGTGTGTGTGCGCGTGTGTGTGTGTGAGAGAGAGAGATGGAGTCTTAGCGTGTGTGTGTGTCTGTTTGTGTGTGTCTGTGTGTGGGTGTGGGTGTGGGTGTGTGTG